>NC_141023.1:62120000-62205000 GCF_052040795.2 Danio rerio
ACCCCTGATTAATAAAAGGACTAAGCAAAAAAGAAAATGAATGAATGAATAAATATGGTACCTGATCACACAGAAGTCCTCAGTAAACCAATGTCTCAAATTGTGGCTTCTGCTGGTTATTAGACTGGCGATAAAAATACAATAGATCAGCAAGAACGTACATCATACGCTTCTTTCAAGTTTATTTTTTAAAACTAATTTAAAGAAACAAATCGAGGCTGCGGTGGGAAAAAACCTGGAGGTATAGGACCAGCACTGTAAACATTGCAATATTATGCTGTGGACTACAAACCTCCAGCTGTTGCCGAGATTTCAAAATGCAGAAATGGTGTAAACATCACTTTAATATCATTTAGTAAGTTTAATTTAAGCAATTAAAAGCAAATTAGGCATCAAACAACATCACAATCTCTTTAAGAGTAATATGCTCAAGTGTCCTCCTAGACTTCAGTTCATAGCACTGGTTAAACACCGTGGGGACGCTTCCCTGCTTCAGCCTATGTAAGCCGGTGAGCGATAATACACTGTAGTCGTCTGTAGCACACCCTTGTGTTGTCTGTAATATTGTTGTCCTGGTACTGAAGTTTTAAAAACGTCCATTTCCCTAATACATTCAAGCACTGCTGAGCGCTTATTAATGATGCTGATTTACCAAAGTATTCACCTGTGCTCATCAGTTTACCGCTCTTCACCCAGTGCAAACACAGATACACGGACACTGGAGATTGAAGCAGCCATAAATATTAGTCGAGTCATCAAGCAGACCACTCGCCTGTGTTTGTACTCGGTAAACAAAAGAGGGTGAACTGATGACCTTCTTGGCCGATCACAGTCATTTCTGTTGAGCATGTGAACACAATGGCAAATCAGCGCTGTTTTAAGAAAGCCATCAACAATTGACGATTTTTCTTTTCATTCAGTATCGTGACAAGTCTAATGTAGTGAAAGAATCAGTCCATTAACTTTAATAAATGGCATCTAAAACGTGTGTTTGGGAAAGAAAACGTTAGCTAACTAGTGTCATTTCCCTTTGCTTAGCGGAAAATGAGCTCTGATATCCCTTTTTATTTTCACCATTCATTCAGAACGGAGCTTTGGGTCACTTGGAAGGCGGTGAAATGATAAATTTGTGTAACTTTCTCTTCGCTGATAAGATGAACAGCCAGGTACACAACATTCCTGTGTGACTTACTTTGCGGTACTTCAGGGTTTCTTCCCACCGCAGCCTCGATTTTAAAACTTGACACTTTTAAAAATGGCGCCCGTGTGAAATCAGTCTATAAAGATATATCAATGGTGGACATGGAACGACAACTGATTATGGAAGTACTGTATCTGCTATGCAGATGTAATGATTTAATAAATTTCCAATCTTATCAAAATGGCAACATAAATATCAAATTGCTCATTTCGGGCCTCTGATTAAAATATTTCCCTCTTTGATTATGATCAAAACAGTATTGTGCTACAAAACAACAGGAACCCGGACACTTCTCTATGTATTATTACTAAAACAATTAAAACCAATCCTCATGGATATGTGTGGAGTGGCTCTTTGTGGGACTCAGGATCTGTAGAAGATGAGTGGTTTGGATGTGTTTAGTGATTTTGGCAGGCGACACTCTGGATTTGGCAACTGCTGACCCTATTTTACACTTTACACAGAGCAGCAGTTTTCAGGAAACACAGCGCTGTCCTCTAAACCCAACAAACACCACAGGGACATCAGTCACACCGAGACCTGTGTTTGAGACTGATGCTGCAGTATGGGACGTCCTGACTGGCTGTGTGCTGTGTGTGATGAAAGATTCACAATATGTTAAATATCCAGCCACTCATGAGACTTTTATGTCCGAGCAAAATTCCATTTATTTTCTAAGGAGTGTTGCAAGGTTCTGTGTTTTGCCCTTTAATCTTTTCAGATTCATAGTTTGAGCTCACACAAGGAACAAGATAGGTCAAACTGAATGGGGATGCACATTTTCAGGAATCAGGTGGTGTGTGTGTGTGTGTGTGTATACCTGATATTCCCTACTTTGTGGCTTTTTAACCCAATATCTGTGTTTTTCCGTTTTTTGACTCAACGTGGGGTTACACCAGTAAATGTTGACCTTGTGTAATGTAGGTCAGCTAGTGAAGTGCTGTGCAGGTACAACCTCACTCCACTGACCCCTAAAAGGTGCTCTAGCAACAGACGCTAGCGGCCATTGTTTTTAGCCTCCTTGTTAGTGCAGAAAACTCCTATGCAGACAGTTACCGGTTCGATTCCAGCTTAGAGCGGGTTAGGTGGTGAAGGGCCGACAGGGTCAAATTGGTGCTGTGACTCAGATGGGAGTGAGGTTTAGGGGCGTGAATGTAACAAAGGCCAGCTAGTGAAGTGCTATGCAGGTAAAACCTTACTCCTCTGACCTCAGTGGTGCTCTAGCAACAGACGCTAGAGATCAAGGTCTTTAGTCTCCTTGTTAGAGCAACTGACTCCCATGCAGAGAGTCACCGGTTCGCTCCCAGCTCAGCACCTGGAGAAAACCCATGCCAATACGGGGAAAACATGCAAACTCCACACAGAAACGGCAACTGACCTTGCCAGGGCTTGAACCAGCAACCTTCTTCCTGAGGCAATTGTGCTACTCACTGCGCCACCACAGCGACCAAACCATATTCAATTGAATTCAATTCATGTTTATTTTTGTAGTGCCTTTACCATATGAATTGTGTCAGAGCATCTTAACATAGAAGTTCTAGTTAATTGAAACTGTGTCAGTCCAGTTTCCAGTTGAAGCTCAGTTTAATGTGGAGACTTGTCTGACATTGTGGTCTTACAGGAATCAGCGTTATGCTTACCACTCCTCCATGACCACCACAGCATCTGCTCAAGATAAGACCTTTTCCAGGATTATGGAGACCTCTAGAAGTCCTCTATGGTTGGCATCATCTCTTCACAGGTCTGGGATTACATTAATAATGTGGGACAATCACAAGAGGCCTCGGGATGAGTATCCCCAGGTGGAAATAAAGAAATATGTCAACATCAGGACCTCCAGTCCATTTCCTATTCTAACGCTGAATGCTTTTCTGTTTACAGAAGGTACATAGTAGATTGTTCAGCAGGTTTTCAGCATTGTTTTAATAATGTTGATCGTTTAGATCAAAGGTGTCCAGTCTTGCACAATCTCACTGCAATTTGTATGAATTCGTACGATTGAATTTATACAATTTAGTACGATTTTGTCATCACCCAATAGGGGTTGGGGTTAGGGGTGGGGTTAGGTGCCACGCCTCCTTTTTAAAATCTCGTACCTTTTTTAACTCGTACGAATTAGCCACTAAACTGTCAAAACGTAAAATACTTACGTTTCCTTGTGATAAATAAAATGATAATTCATTTTCGTTTTTATCACTGATTAACGTATATAATTCCTCTCATAATTAAATATAGCTGAACCGAGCCAATGAAGGTTTTATGTTGCGGTTACACTCGAGTTTGAGCATGCGAAGTTCTGTAGTACGGCACTGCGAAAAGGGGCGGGATTAAACAAGATATTAGACATATAAAAAGCAAGCGATTGGTCCATATTTAAAATTTCTGTCCAGAGAGGTCATGTTTTGATCCCAAATTGGTCTCACACAGTCACGTAATGTGATTTTGCAGGTCAGAGCTCACCAAGCCTAAACTTTCCAATGCAGCGAACTGCCAAACTTGTCGCATGAGCTTGCATTTCCAGTCGCGTGCATATGAATGGAAGTCTATGGGGAGAAAAGTCCAGTGTGACCACAGCTTAATGCTGTATTCTAGAGACTTGCAGACAGGTGTTATGAGACAGGCAAGATGGAGATTTAATCTGCGGGACACCGGCCTTTTAGGATTGAGATTGGACACCCCTGATTTAGAGGCATTTGAGGTTTTAGTTTGCATTTCAAAATATCACACTGCAGTGTTTGCAAAAACTAAAAGCTAACTTGGGAATCTTACTGGACTGAAGCCGATAGGAAAATATACAGTACATGCTTATTCTTCAACAGTTATACTCTTATTATTATGTATGAATGATAGAAAATGTGGTTGTAAGAAATCACTGGTACGTCATGATGTATTTCATTAAATGTAATATCTTGATTAGGAACAACACATGCTTATTTTACTACGTATAAAAGTATGCTAAACATTTTTCAGTATCAAGACACAATTTATCAAAAACATAATTTTAATACATTTTTGTGAGATCATTCTAAAAGTAAACTGTTTATACAGTTTAAAATTATATATATATATATATATATATATATATATATATATATATATATATATATATATATATATATATATATATATATTACTACATTTTACATTATTTCAAATAAAGAAACTCATCAGTCCATTGATTGTGTGAACACACATGCATTAGTGTTGTGTGGGTGTGTGATTGGAGCAGCTGTGTTGGTTTCTGCGCTGATTTACAGCGTGCTTCTGAAGGACTTAATGACTACAGTGGCTGACAGATCTTAACCCTTTGAGACTCAGAGGATAATGTAATGTGATCCGCCGTCGCCTTTAGGGCAACACACACACACACACACACACACACACACACATTTGTTAAAGTGAGCCGTGACTCACAGCACCTGTATTCTGTCTGAAGCTCAGTTCATTTTTCTTGTGAACACCGCCACCATCTGACCATCTAACTGTACACCAGGACAGGAATACTGTGGCTTAAAATGAAAAATCCTGATGATTTTTGTAAGGGGAACACAAATACTGTAATACGAGTACACACATTCAGATCTTTTACTTTACTAAACATACATATTATTATTTTAATATATAATTGGCTGGTGGCTCAGTGTTTAGAACTGTTGCTTCACAGCAAGAAGGTCGCTGGTTTGAGTCCCAGCTGGGCCAGTTGGCATTTCTGTGTGGAGTTTGCATGTTCTCCCCATGTTGGCGTGGATTTCCTCTAGGTCAGGGGTGCTCAATCCTGTTCCTGGAGATCTACCTTCCTGCTACCTGGAGATCTACCTTCCTGCTACCCATATCAAACACACCTGCCTTTAATTATCAAGTGGTGTCCAGGTCCTAATTAATTGGTTCAGGTGTGTTTGATATGGGTAGCAACTGAAATCTGCAGGAGGGTAGATCTCCAGGAACAGGATTGAGCACCCCTGCTCTAGGTGCTCTAGTTTCACCGACAGTCCGAACACATGTGCTATAGGTGAATTGAATAAACTAAATCGTTCGTAGTGTATGAGTGTTTGTTTGAATGAAGGGCATCCGCTGCGTAAAATCTATGCTGGAACAGTTGACAGTTCATTCCACTGTAGCGACCTCTGAAAGGAAGGAAAATGAATGGATAATATTATATTTTTAATTTATAATGCCAAAAAGTTTGCAAAATTTAAGATGGTAAGATTTATACATGTAGAAAATAACTCATATATTCATTAAAGTTGTATTTATTTAATCAGTGCAACTATAAAATACGATGCTAATTTGATGTATCATTATAATATAAAACTGAAATCTATTATATTTGAAGTGATGATTATCCCAGTCTTTAATGTCCTATGATCCTGCCAAAATCATTCATATATCTTTACGAGTGGACACTCTTTCCAATCCTCTGCCTTTGTCAACTGTACCACTTGCACTCCATTTCCCACAACCCCCTGCACTGATTACCACTCCACCTGTTTCACATGACCTGTGCTGCAGTCCAATTTGCATACTTATACTACGCCTAAAAACTATGTCTGTTTTTTGTGAAGAAAAAAGTTTATACTTTTGAGTGTGTAACAGAAGAGTATGCCAGCTTTGAGACATACTACTTCCTCGTTAACTGATCATTCTGTTGCTTAGTTACATCCCCTGTCAATTATCTTGACATTTCTTTCATATGCAATTGTCTACCCTATTGGAGAAGCAGCAGCAGTCTATCATGTAGAGAAATCTTCTCAGGTCTTTCAGTAGTTTTGCATTCAGAAGGTAATGTCCAAACATATCTTGATATGAGTTTACATTGTTGTTGCAGATGAAATATAACACAGAAAATGCAGTTTAAATGCCATAGACAATTGTCTTCAGATTACACCAAATATAAAAGTCTAAGGGGGTCAGATCGGGAGACCTTGGGAGTCATTTAACTGGGCCACGACGACCAATCCACTTTCAGGAATCTGTTCATCTAGGAATGCTCGGACCTGACACCCATAATGTGGTGAAGCATCATCTTGCTGGAAAAACTTGGGGAACGTGCCAGCTTCAGTGCATAAAGAGGGAAACACATCATCATGGAGCAATTTCAAATATCCAGTGGCCTTGAGGTTTCCATTGATGAAGATTGGCCCAACTATCTTTGTTGTCTATGGTGTGAGGATACAAGATGTGCAGCACCTGAAACTACAGATACTGGAAGCCTGTGCTGACATTTCTCCTGCGGTGTTGCTATCAGTGTGTGAAGAGTGGGAGAAGAGGGTTGCATTGACAATCCAATACAACGGGCAGCACATTGAACACATTTTATAAGTGGTCAGAAACTTGTAAATAACTCATGAAGGAATAAAGTTACGTTAAAACCAAGCACACCATTGCTTTTCTTGTGAAATTCCCAGTAAGTTTGATGTGTCAAATGACCCTCTTCCTATTGAAAAAGCTAAAGTTGGATCCAAGATGGCCGACTTCAAAATGGCCACCATGGTGGCCACCCATCTTGAAAAGTTTGCCCCCTCACATATACTAATGTGCCGCAAACAGGACGTTAATATCACCAACCATTCCCATTTCATTAAGGTGGATCCATATAAATGGCCCACCCTGTCTGTTTGTCTGTCTGTCCATCTGTCTGTTTGTATGCCTCAGTAGTGGTCAATCAGAGAGGGTGATTCTGAGTTCAGCATGTTATTCTCCGAGAAGGTCAGAGGTCACTCATTCTGTTTGCACCATCACGCTGCTCAGATCCTCTTTCTTCTCATACCTCTGTTTCTGTCTTTCACTCTGTCTCTGTCTGTCGCTCTCTCATTCTCTCCATCTCAGTCTGTCTCTTCTTTTTTTTTTGCACAGCTGCACAAACAGGAAGAGGCTGAGTCAAACAATCAGCTCGGGGATTAAAAGTGCCCTTATTAACCTCTGACCTTTCATGCGGAGCTTTCTAACCTGATCTTTCAGATGCTCAAGCTACACAATTCCTGTGGGAAATAGATACTGCCCCTGCTGAAAAATCCAGCTTAAACCAGCCTAGGCTGATTGGCTGGTTTTAGCTGGTCAACCAGGCTGGTTTTAGAGGGGTTTTGGCCATTTCCAGCCTGGTCTTCCAGCTAAATCCAGCTAAAACCAGTTTGACCAGCTTGGTTTAAGCTGGACATAGCTGGTTTTGGCTGGGCTTCCAGCCTGGCTAGGCTGGTCAAGCTGGTTTTAGCTGGTCATCTCCCAGCCTGACCAGCTAAGACCAAGCTGGAAATGGCTGGAAACCAGCCTGGAAATGGCCAAAACCCTTCTAAAACCAGCCTGGTCGACCAGCTAAAACCAGCCAACCAGCCTAGGCTGGTTTAAGCTGGTCTTTTCAGTAGGGGCAACTTATAAACAAAAAGAAAAGACTCTTCACATTCCAATAGGATTAATAAAGTAAATGATCTAAATGTATTTATGTGTATTTTTATTTTGTGGGTAAGGCATTCGACTAAAAAACGTTCATCCAATTAAATATTGTCGAGCCGATGATTCTATAATTCAGCCCAAACTGTCTGTCAACAAATATAGGTTTGTACATCTGCGCAGTAAAAACAAGTGCTCAATCAAAACTTTAAAATCCTGAATCAATATGGGAGATACTTTTGCATGTTGGAGAAAAGTTGACACCCTTTCACACCTGCCTTATTTAGTTCGGTTGAATCACACTAGAGTTAGTTTTGCGGTGCGGTCCATTTGGGCAAGTGCAAATGTAGCAATCGTACTCGAGTGCACACCAAAAGCCAACCAAAAAAGCGTTCCAAGACCTCCTTGAAGAGGAGCGTCCATGGGACTACGTTTTCCGAATGAGCCTGGGTTGCCAGGTGTGTGCAAAGCACTTGATGTGAGGTTCAAATCCAATTCTGCCTTCAATCTTCAGTGCTAAACTCACTAGAACTATTTACTACTGTACTTAAGTACTAAAAGGCTGTATCTGTACTCTACTGGAGTATTGTTTTTTCTCCTACTTCCACTTTCACTTCAGTACATATTTTCCATGAGTTTAATAGTTATACTCCGATAGATTTTTTGTGCTGCATCTATACTCGTTACTAGGGGTGTCAAAATTATTGATATAGGTTCAGTAATAGACAGTGGTGTAAAGTAACTAATTACAAAGACTGAAATGACTGTAATTAATAACTTATTCTCAGGAATTGTAATTTACTAAGTAGTGTTAAAAAAAATTTACTTTTACTCTCGCTTGAGTACATTGTTACTGCGGTATCTGTACTTTTACTCCACTACTTTCCTTAAACCTGCAGTCACTACTTTATTTTTTTCTTGTCTATGGGGGTTAGAAAAATCAGTCCTGTAATTCCTGATTATGTATAGAATGTATTGTGTGTGCATATGTATAATGTGTATCATGTGTGTGTATATATGGAGTGTATTGTGTGCATATGTATGGAATGTATCATGTCATGTATGGAGTGTATATGTATAGTGTGTCTGAATTAATCAATTTCCAGTAGCTCAGTGGGTAAGTGATTCGCCTCCCACACCAGAGACCCGGTTGTGTATCGTGTGTATATATGGAGTGTATTGTGTGCATATGTATGGAATGTATCATGTCTTCATATGTATGGAGTGTATATGCATAGAATGTATCGTTTGTGTGTGTATGTATAGAATGTATCGTGTGCATATGCTTAATGTGTATCATGTGTGTATATATGGAGTGTATTGTGTGCATATGTATGGAATGTATCATGTCTGCATATGTATGGAGTGTATATGTATGGAATGTATCATGTGTGCATATGCCTAATATGTATCATATGTGTATATGTATCGAATGTATTGTGTGTGTATATGCATAATGTGTATCGTGTGTGTATATATGGAGTGTATTGTCTGCATATGTATGGAGTCTATATATATAGAATGTATCATGTGTGTATATGTATAGAATGTATCGTTTGTGTATATGTATAGAATGTATCATGTGTGCATATGTATGGAATGTAGTATGTCTGCATGTGTATGGAGTGTATATGTATAGAATGTATCATGTGTGTATATGTATAGAATATATCATGTGTATCATGTCTGCATATGTATGGAGTGTATATGTATAGAATGTATCGTTTGTGTGTGTGTGTGTGTGTGTGTGTGTGTATGTATAAAATGTATCGTGTGTGCATATGTGTGTCATGTGTGTATATATGGAGTGTATTGTCTGCATATGTATGGAGTCTATATATATAGAATGTATCATGTGTGTATATGTATAGAATGTATCGTTTGTGTATATGTATAGAATGTATCATGTGTGCATATGTATGGAATGTATCATGTCTGCATATGTATGGAGTGTATATGTATAGAATGTATCATGTGTGCATATGCCTAATATGTATCATGTGTGTATATGTATCGAATGTATAGTGTGTGTATATGTATAGAATCTATCGTGTGTGCATATGCATAACGTGTATCGTGTGTGTATATATAGAGTGTATTGTGTGCAGAGTGTATATGTATAGTGTGTTTGAATTAATCAACTTCCAATAGCGCAGTGGGTAAGTGATTTGCCTCACACACCAGGGGCCTCATGTACGAAGACTTGCGTGGAAATCTTACTAAAACATTGCGTACGCACAAAGCTGTAAATGTGCGTACGCAGAAAAAATTTCAGATGTATGAAACACTGCGTACGCCGAATCTCACGCATATTCTTTTGTACATCCGAATGAACGTTAAACTGAGCGCAACATGCACGAGCGCAAAACCCCTCCCTGCCTCCTCCCCCGTATGAATATGCTAATGACTATGCTAATGGAAAAACCCAACGAAAAAGCAAAGGCAAAATCAAACAAAAAGAGAAACTTTGAAAAGAATGTGAATTGGAGGTGCTGCTTTCGGAGGTAGACCGGAGAAAAGCGGTGTTATTTGCAAGTTTGTTCTCCGGAATTAACAACAAAAGAAAAAAAATAGAGTGGGAGAGTTTAGCTGATACGGTTAACACAGTTGGGTCTGAACATCGCACTGAGTGCATTTAAAAAAGAAATAGTGTGGTTTATATCTGTAAAATGTTACAGCACCCTCAGCAGTCTCAGTGGCGCACCTCATAAGAAGCATATGATTATGTACTGACACGTTCGAGCACAAACTCGGTTCGAATCCAGCGTCTGATGAACTCTTTCTTCTTTTTTTTCCCGCTACATATCAGATTTTGCCCACTATTTATCACGAGAAAGACAAGTAGGAATCATTAATAAGTTTGTGCATCATATTTTATTTGCACATTTATTGAATGGAAATGTTTCTGATTCACGCATGCAAATTTATCTTCAGATAGTGTCTTTATAGCAATGTGCGTGCAGTAGATAGCTCAGATTACATTGGGAAAACAGGCGACCGCTGCAAATTGTGCTTTAATGTTTAGCTGGTCAACTGTATGGTATGGAAATCTTACATACCTACTATATGAACCCGTCTCATACAGCTGCCATTGCAAGGATCAGACACTTTGTAGAGAAGAATTTAACACAACTGCCTCTAGGAGTCGCCAATGGAAATAAAACAGACACGCACAAAAAATGTGCGTACGCCTGCCAGAAAGCTGCCGTGAACCTGAGCACATTCCCACGTTCAGTTCATTGTTAGTAAATCCAAACGTGAGCGATTCTGAGCGTGAAACCTGGCGTACGCAAAGTTTTTGTGCGTACGCAGCGTTGATACATGAGGCCCCAGAGACCCGGGTTCTATCCCAGACACTGACAATGTATCGTGTTTGTGTGTATCATGTGTGCATATGTATAGAATGTATCTTGTGTGTATGTATAGAATATGTGTGTGCATATGTATGGAATGTATCATGTCTGCATATGTATGGAGTGTATATGTATAGAATGTATCATTTGTGTATATGTATGCATATGCTTAATATATATCATGTGTGTATATGTACAGAATGTATTGTGTGTTTATGTACACACAATCTATTGTATGTAATCTAATGTATCGTGTGTAATGTATCTAATGTATCATGTGTATGTATGGAATGTATCATGTCTGCATATGTATGGAGTGTATATATATATAGAATGTATCATGTGTGTATATGTATAGAATATATCATGTCTGCATATGTATGGAAGGTATATGTATAGAATGTATCATGTGTGTATATATGGAGTGTATTGTGTGCATATGTATGGAATGTATCATGTCTGCATATGTAAGGAGTGTATATGTATAGAATGTATTGTGTGTGCATATGCTTAATGTGTATCATGTGTGTATATATGGGGTGTATTGTGTGCATATGTATGGAATGTATCATGTATGGAGTGTATATGTATGGAATGTATCATGTGTGTATATGTATCAAATGTATTGTGTGTGTGTATATGTATAGAATGTATCGTTTGTGTGTGTATGTATAGAATGTATCGTGTGTGTATATATGGGGTGTATTGTGTGCATATGTATGGAATGTATCATGTCTGCATATGTATGGAGTGTATA
Source organism: Danio rerio (assembly GCF_052040795.2). NCBI lineage: Eukaryota > Metazoa > Chordata > Actinopteri > Cypriniformes > Danionidae > Danio > Danio rerio. The sequence continues at coordinate 62,131,696 of NC_141023.1, forward strand.
TGTATAGAATGTATCATGTGTGCATATGCCTAATATATATCATGTGTGTATATGTATCGAATGTATTGTGTGTGTATATGTATAGAATCTATCCTGTATGCATATGCATAATGTGTGTGTGTATATATGTATAGAATCTATCGTGTGTGCATATGCATAACGTGTATCGTGTGTATCATGTGTGCATATGTATAGAATGTATCTTGTGTGTATGTATAGAATATGTGTGTGCATATGTATGGAGTGTATATGTATAGAATGTATCATTTGTGTATATGTATGCATATGCTTAATGTATATCATGTGTGTATATGTATGAAATGTGTGTTTATGTACACACAATCTATTGTATGGTATCTAATGTATCGTGTGTAATGTATCTAATGTATCGTGTGTATGTATGTATGGAATGTATCATGTCTGCATATGTATGGAGTGTATATATATAGAATGTATCGTGTGTATATGTATAGAATATATCATGTGTATCATGTCTGCATATGTATGGAAGGTATATGTATAGAATGTATCATGTGTGTATATATGGAGTGTATTGTGTGCATATGTATGGAATGTATCATGTCTGCATATGTATGGAGTGTATATGTATAGAATGTATCGTTTGTGTGTGTATGTATAGAATGTATCGTGTGTGCATATGCTTAATGTGTATATATGGGGTGTATTGTGTGCATATGTATGGAGTGTATATGTATGGAATGTATCATGTGTGTATATGTATGGAATGTATCATGTGTGTGTATATGCATAATGTGTATCGTGTGTGTATATATGGAGTGTATTGTCTGCATATGTATGGAGTCTATATATATAGAATGTATCATGTGTGTATATGTATAGAATGTATTGTTTGTGTATATGTATAGAATGTATCATGTGTGCATATGTATGGAATGTATCATGTCTGCATATGTATGGAGTGTATATGTATAGAATGTATCGTTTGTGTATATGTATGCATATCCAATAGCTCAGTGGGTAAGTGTGCATGTGCATTAAATTCCAATAGCTGTGTGGGTAAGTGACTCGCCTCCCCCACCAGAGACCCGGGTTCTATCCCAGACACTGATAATGTGTGTATCATGTGTGCATATGTATAGAATGTATCGTGTGTGTGTGTGTGTGTGTGTGTGTGTGTGTGTGTGTGTGTATGAATGGAATGTATCATGTCTGTATATGTGTAGAATGTATCATATGTATGCATATGCTTAATGTATATCATGTGTGTATATGTACATACAATCTATCATGTGTGTTGTGTTTGTATATATGGAGTGTATTGTGTGCATATGTATGGAATGTATCATGTCTGTATATGTGTAGAATGTATCATGTGTATATGTATGCATATGCTTAATGTATATTATGTGTGTATATGTACATACAAACTATCATGTGTGTTGTGTTTGTATATATGGAGTGTATTGTGTGCATATGTATGGAATGTGTTTGAATTAATCAACTTCCAATAACACAGTGGGTAAGTGATTTGCCTCCCACACCAGAGACCTGGGTTCTATCCCAGACACTGACAATGTATTGTGTTTGTGTGTATCATGTGTGCATATGTATAGAATGTATCGTGTGTATGTATGGAATGTATCATCTCTGCATATGTATGGAGTGTATATATATATATAGAATGTATCATGTGTGTATATGTGTAGAATACATCATGTGTATCATGTCTGTATATGTATAGAATATATCATGTGTGTGTATATATGGAGTGTATTGTGTGCATATGTATGGAATGTATCATGTCTGCATATGTATGGAGTGTATATGTATAAAATGTATCGTGTGTGTATATATGGGGTGTATTGTGTGCATATGTATCATGTATGGAATGTATTATGTGTGTATATGTATCAAATGTATTGTGTGTGTATATGCATAATGTGTATAGTGTGTGTATATATGGAGTGTATTGTCTGCATATGTATGGAGTGTATATGTATAGTGTGTTAGAACTAATCAACTTCCAATAGCTCAGTGGGTAAGGGATTCGCCTCCCACACCAGAGACCCGGGTTCTATCCCAGACACTGACAAGGTATTGTGTTTGTGTGTATCATGTGTGCATATGTATAGAATGTATCGTGTGTATGTATGGAATGTATCATGTCTGCATATGTATGGAGTGTATATATATATATATATATATATATATATATATATATATATATATATAATGTATCATGTGTGTATATGTGTAGAATATATCATGTGTGTGTATATAGAGTGTATTGTGTACATATGTATGGAATGTATCATGTCTGCATATGTATGGAGTGTATATGTATGGAATGTATCATGTGTGTATATGTATCGAATGTATTGTGTGTGTATATGCATAATGTGTATATATATGGAGTGTATTGTCTGCATATGTATGGAGTCTATATATATATATATATATATATAGAATGTATCATGTATGTATAGAATGTATCGTATATGTATAGAATGTATGCATATGCATAATGTGTGTGTGTATATGTATAGAATCTATCGTGTGTGCACATGTTAGTTTGAACTAATCAACTTCCAATAGCTCAGTGGGTTAGTGATTCGCCTCCCACACCAGAGACCCGGGTTCTATCCCAGACACTGACAATGTATCGTGCTTGTGTGTCATTTATGCATATGTAAAGAATGTATCTTGTGTGTATGTATTGAGTGTATATGTATAGAGTGTATATGTATAGAATATATCATGTGTATCATGTCTGCATATGTATGGAAGGTATATGTATAGAATGTATCATGTGTGTATGTATGGAATGTATCATGTCTGCATATGTATGGAGTGTATAAGTATAGAATGTATCGTTTGTGTGTGTATGTATAGAATGTATTGTGTGTGCATTTGCTTAATGTGTATCGTGTGTATATGTATAGAATGTATCGTTTGTGTATATGTATAGAATGTATCATGTGTGTATTTGTATAGAATATATCATGTGTATCATGTCTGCAAATGTATGGAGTGTATATGTATAGAATGTATCGTTTGTGTGTGTGTATGTATAGAATGTATCGTGTGTGCATATGTGTATCATGTGTGTATATATGGAGTGTATTGTCTGCATATGTATGGAGTCTATATATATAGAATGTATCATGTGTGTATATGTATAGAATGTATAGTTTGTGTATATGTATAGAATGTATCATGTGTGCATATGTATGGTATGTATCATGTCTGCATATGTATGGAGTGTATATGTATAGAATGTATCATGTGTGCATATGCCTAATATGTATCATGTGTGTATATGTATCGAATGTATAGTGTGTGTATATGTATAGAATCTATCGTGTGTGCATATGCATAACGTGTATCGTGTGTGTATATATGGAGTGTATTGTGTGCATGTGTATGGAGTGTATATGTATAGTGTGCTCGAATTAATCAACTTCCAATAGCTCAGTGGGTAAGTGATTTGCCTCCCACACCAGAGACCCGGGTTCTATCCCAGACACTGACAATGTATCGTGTTTGTGTGTGTGTGTGTGTGTATGAATGGAATGTATCATGTCTGTATATGTATAGAATGTATCATGTGTATATGTATGCATATGCTTATTGTATATCATGTGTGTATATGTACATACAATCTATCGTGTGTGTATATATATATATATGGAGTGTATATGTATGGAATGTATCATGTGTATATGTATGGATATACTTAATGTATATCATGTGTGTATATGTACACACAATCTATCGTGTGTGTGTGTGTGTGTATATATATATGGAGTGTATTGTGTGCATATGTATGGAATGTATTATGTCTGCAAATGTATGGAGTGTATATGTATGGAATGTATCATGTCTGTATATGTATAGAATGTATCATGTGTATATGTATGCATATGCTTAATGTATATCATGTGTGTATATGTACACACAATCTATCGTGTGTGCATATACGTGTGTGTGTGTATATATGGAGTGTATTGTGTGCATATGTATGGAATGTATCATGTCTGCAAATGTATGGAGTGTATATGTATGGAATGTATCATGTGTGCATATGTATGGAATGTATCATGTCTGTATATGTATAGAATGTATCATGTGTATATGTATGCATATGCTTAATGTATATCATGTGTGTATATGTACACACAATCTATCGTGTGTGCATATACGTGTGTGTGTGTATATATGGAGTGTATTGTGTGCATATGTATGGAATGTATCATGTCTGCATATGTATGGAGTGTATATGTATAGAATGTATCGTTTGTGTGTGTATGTATAGAATGTATCGTGTGTGTATATGTGAAGTTTATGTATAAACAAATTTCGAGAGGATCACGTGCTTATGATTGCTAGCAGCTGACCCGCATTATCCAATTCACTACTATCCAATCAGATGACTCCTAAACTACTATAAATACCCTGGGGTTTATTCCATTGCTATCTTCGTTTTGAAGAGGCAGCTTCACCGTAGCTAGCTCCGTTGAAGAACCTACTCTAAACCAGCATGGACAACCAAAGCATTTACAAGCTATCACCTACCAGCTATCACCTACCAGCTATCACCTACCAGCTATCACCTACCAGCTACAATCTACCAGCTACCATCTACAAATTACCAGCTATAATCTACAAGCTACTAGCTATAATTTACAAGCTACAATCTACAGCAGCAACAACAACTGCAGCAACAACAACAACTGCAGCAACAACAACAACTGCAGCAACAACAACAACTGCAGCAACAACAACAACAACTGCAGCAACAACAACAACAACTGCAGCAACAACAACAACAACTGCAGCAACAACAACAACAACTGCAGCAACAACTGCAGCAACAACAACAACAACAACAACTGCAGCAACAACAACAACTGCAGCAACAACAACTGCAGCAACAACAACTGCAGCAACAACAACTACTACTTCAAAACAACTCCAACAATTGCATCAACGACTTCAACAAACATCAAACCTTCCACTTCAACGCATCTGCTGTGTCTTCAACCCTATTCTCCAGCAAATGACAGCCAAAAACTCCAAAGCCATTGCAATGAAACTGAATCATTACCTTTTTCCTAGCGGTGCACATGCTATGCACATGAAGGGAGGCTTTGCAAAATAACCTTACCAAACATTTAGACTAAAACATTTATAAATCTTTTGAATAACAAGACTAGTGTAAACAATGATTTTAACTAAAGATACTCGCCTCTTGCCCGTCCACTGATCCATAACATCTAACAGCTTGTTTGCTGGAATGTTCAGCAAGCAACAGCTCAAGTCATAAACAATGGTGAACTTGATCAACAAAATGGCCGCCGGGCTTTTTCACCTTTGGCACGCTTGACTGGCTCTCCTTTAAGCCAATAGCTGTAAGGAGAAGCGTCACCACCCAATAAGCTCTCTGGAGAAGGTCCTGCCCTCTCTCTTGACTCTGTTGCAAGTCTTATGAATGAATTTGGACCAGACAAGCTTATGAATGAAGTTAAGATACCAACAAATGTTATTCATGGATTAAAGTAAAGCCAATTACTAACATTCCATTCACAGTTTTACTAAGTGGTGACATCACCCTTGAAGTCTTATAGAGTTCAGAGTTTGATGTTAGCAATTAAAAAAAAAAAAAAAAAAAAAAAAAAAAAAAAATTTAATTAATAAATAAAAAAATAAATAAATAAATTATCCACAGAGCACTGGGGTCCAATTACACTAGACCAGTGACTCATTTATTCATACACTAGTGTCTTATGTAAGCTTATAATGGCAAGTCAGTTGGATGTGAAACAGCAACAAACAACTTCCTGATTGGCTGCTATGAATAGGAGGACATTTCTGACAACGGATCTTCAATAAACACTTCCAGGACCACCAGACAAACTATACCCCATATCCTCAGCTCTCCATCCAGTTGCCATTCTGTGGGGGATGAATGCTCACCTCTACCATCCTTGCACGTAGCGACATCAAGCTATCAGACCATGCATTAATAAAAAGACCATGACATTTGGCTGCAGAACCTGACCCTCATCCAACCCATTACATTTTATATGCTCTTCAAATACAATCACACTCTACATAAAGGATGCATTTCCACTCACATAGCTCACATCCACGATGCCATATTTCTCAAATTGCTTGAATTGCATTGTCACCCTGATACTAACTTCTGATTTCTGATTTCAGATCTAACCCAAGGATCTAACCCGGGCGTTCCAGCTCTCCCTTCCTTAACCTTATTCTGCTCCAATCTACAATCTGCGACTACCGAACCTGCAACAGTGAATTCGTTAATCAAAAAGAATCGATAATAAACTCATGATAGTACTATTCTTGCCCCACTGTTCAGCGTTCGTGTATTAGTCCTATTGACTTTGCGACTTGAGAATTCTCTAGCAAAAACCCTTGATTATTGGTCTCCGCTCCTCACAATTCTATATTCCTAGCATTAACAGCACCATTCCATCAGACGAATACTCGCTGAATTATCGTGATATAGACCAAGCAATTTCGCTCATCAGTTTAGCCGGCCGCAATGCTTGGCTTGCAAAAAATCGACATTTCATCCGCCTTTAAAATCATGCCAATTCACCCAGACTTCTGGCACCTTTTTGGCATTCATTGGCGCTCACAATTTTACTTTGCAGTCCGATAAACTTTCGGCTGCAAAAGTAGTCCTAAAATTTTCGATATGCTTAAGAAGCATTATGCTGGATTTTATCTAATAATTACGAAATCCCGCATATCATCCATCTCCTCAATGATTTTCTCCTTATTTCCCTACCTTCTCACCCCCAGCTAAACACCTATCGATCACCCAAAGGTTTTCGAAAATCTAGGCATCCCCCTCGCAGAGGAGAAACAGCCGGTCCCAGCACTTCCATAGAATTTCTGGGTATCAACTTAGATTTGAATAAATTTCAAGCATCCCTTCCCAAAGAAAAGATTGACCGTATAATCTCTTTATCTCAAATTTTCCTCGAGAAACCATCATGCACCAAACGCGAACTGCTATCTATTCTCGCGCATTTCAATTTTGCGATGCGCATAATTCCCCAAGGCCGCCCGTTTATTACTCACCTCCTTCAGCTCTCCACCTCGGTCCCCGGTTTAGAAGATACCACATATCTTTCTAAACCCAGTCGCAATGAACTCAGCTTATGGATCTCCTTCCTTAAGCAATGGAACGGCTGTTCCTTTTTCTATAGCGACCTAATTTCTTCCCCGGTGGATATTAATTTATTCACTGACCCTGCCCCCTCAGTCGGGTTCGGCGGCTTTTACCAAGGTCACTGGTTTACTTCAACGTGGCCCGCAGATGCTCAGTCTACCCAGAAATCAGCAATCATCTGCGCTTTCGAACTCTACCCCATAGTCGCAGCAGCGCTTTTATGGGGAGATGAATGGTCCGCCTCTAGCATTCTCGTTCATTGCGACAACGAAGCCACCGTTTATTGCATTAATAAAGGACGCTCGCACGCACTTCCAATTATGCCCTTACTAAGACGCCTCCTTTGGACGGCAGCCAAAAGCAATTCATTATGACTGCTAGACATGTTCCAGTTTGCAAAAATCAAATTGCTGATTCTCTCTCTCACTTTCTTTTCCAGAAATTTCGGCTCCTGGTACCGGAAGCAGACCAGCATCCAACACCTGTTCCACTCTATTCACAAATGATATTGCCATAAAACTTCCATATCTCTGATCCTTTACGCTGTCGCAAGGACCCTTGAGTTATATCCAGAAATGGCTATCACATCCAATTTCAATCCCGCAATACACCCCACTATATCTGATCTAACACTGCTGAATGCTGAAACACCCGCCTTTTTCATTAAGCAAAGCAAAACAGATCAGATAAGCAAAGGGCATTTTGTTTACATATTTAACATATTTTCCCCCACTCAGCCATTCCAAACTCTCCTAGCTTTCTCCATTCAAGGAGAGCAAAAGAGTCCGACCCACATGCCCCACTTTTTACTGATGACGCTAACCGTCCAGTAACCCGTTTTTGGTTTTAAAAACATCTGAAAGAAGTCCTTCGCCTTTCGGGCTTTTCCCCCGAATTGTATTCCAGCCATTCATTTAGAATTGGCGCAGCCACCACAGCAGCTCACAAAGGTCTATCCCCACACCAAATCCAGACCCTAGGCCGCTGGTCCTCCGATGCCTTCAAAGCTTACATTCGCCTCAGCCGATCCCACCTCAAGACAGCCCAGCTAGCCCTAATCAGCTAAATTCCAAACTCCAACTAGGGGTACGAGCTCGACCCTAAGTAGGCTGGAGTACGTGTGTGTGTGTGCTTGCGTATGGGTGCGCATGGAATGTGTGTGATTGCTCGCGCAAAGACAGCGTGCGTTTGCACACGTATACATGCATGTTGCACGCAGATATGTATATGGGTACAGGCGTACGTCTAAGTATACATATGTACGTGCAAGCAATGAGTATGTGAGCCTAGGGGCACTACATGTTGTGCAGGTTGCATGTATGCTCTTAACTTTCCTTTCAAACCTACTATGCTCCTTCCCTCACCATGCTCTGACCCCCGCAGGGGTCCAATCCGAATTCGACTCTCGCGAGTCACCCCTAGCCCATCCCCGGCCACCCCTTCACTACCACCCCCAGTAAGAGCCTGCACTACCCCCTCCCTCTTCCCGACTCTTACTGCCCCCCCCCCCCCCCCCCACCATAGCTCTGACCCCCGCAGGGGTCGCGCTGAGCTTCGACTCTCGCAAGAGTCACCATTGGCGCCCCACCCAGGCCATTAGAAATGGTATGTATGCGCATGTTATACGCATACATCCGATGTATACCTGTTCCGATGCGTGTGCATGCACATGCCGAAACAGGAATAGACGCACGTGCATGCTCACGCACGCAGGTTATCCCCTCTCTCCTTTTCTTCCTTTGGCGTCGAGTTCCTCCGCCCTCTCTTTTCTTCCTTTCTCATAGGCCATCAATCCTCAGCTCTAACTCCCGCAGGAGTGACTAAAACGAGCTTCGACTCTCGCAAGAGTCCCGCCCCGGCCACCCCCTGCTGCAGTCTCCACCGCCCCCTCCCTTTCCCAGACTTCAGCAGGGGAAAATGCCCACAGCAGCTCTGACCCCCGCAGGGGTCGCTCCGAGCTTCGACTCTCGCAAGAGTCAATCACCACCCACGCCCGGCCCTTACCATGTAATAACCATATATGTTCATATATATTTATATATGCATATATACTTCTATATTCTCCTTTTCTTCTTTCTGGCGTTGAGATTCTCCGCCTGGCAATTATTTGCCCCTTCTTTCTTCCTTACAGCGTGAGTGCTTCCGCTACTTTTACTCTTCTCTGATCTTCCCCCTTATCTCCTTACCCTCCTATTTCCTCAATTCTTTTTTCAGCGTTGAGTCCTCCGCTAACTGTCTTTCTTTCAGCGTCACTCTTTCGCTATGTTCTTCCTTACGCATAGGCCCTCAATCCTCAGCTCTAGCCCCCGCAGGGGCGACTAAAACGAGCTTCAACTCCCGCCGGAGTTCAGGCCCTGGCCACCTCCCACCCTCTCATGCAAGAGTCTCCACCGCCCAAATCTTCCCGACTCTTGCTTGAGCAAACTAACCCCAGCTCCCACCCCCGCAGGGGTGTATATATTTGAGCCTTGACTCCCGCGGAGTCTATCCAGCCCTGCCCCCACCCCGCTTAAGCTCTAGCAGCCTACTTTGCTCTGCTCCCTTAGAAGCTTCTCTTCCTAAGCTATCAACGCTATATCCAGCAGCCGGATATGGCTTGTTACACCTGCTTTTTGGGGGGCTCTTCAATACGCGGCTGCTGTCCCGAGCTATTCAAAGGCATTTTTGGGGAGTTCCCGAGATCTACCTGAGCTCAAACTCCCCTCCCGCTTTGCAACGGGAGGGAGTCCTGGGCTCGAGGATCTCATGAGCTCAGGGCTCTCTCCCGGGACAGCATGCCAAACAAGCTTATAATTAATCATCAGCTAAGTGTGAACTCTTGAAGTGAAGTTTATGTATAAACAAATTTCGAGAGGATCACGTGCTTATGATTGCTAGCAGCTGACCCGCATTATCCAATTCACTACTATCCAATCAGATGACTCCTAAACTACTATAAATACCCTGGGGTTTATTCCATTGCTATCTTCGTTTTGAAGAGTCCCCCCTTCCTCCCCTACGCCTCCTTCTTAGACGGGTGACACGGTGGCCCAGTGCCTAGCACTGTCGCCTCACAGCAAGAATGTCTCTGGTTCCTGGCTCTACCAAAACTAGCAGACATTTCTGTGCGGAGTTTTGCACTTCTCCCCGTGCTCACGTGGGTTTCCCCCGGGTTCCCCGGTTTCCTCCCACCACCCAAAAACATGCAATTAAGCCAATTGAACAAGCCAAATTGTCAACATAGACACGCTCCTAGTTAGTAATTAGTTTCAAGAGCATTCACTTGCTACAGCAGGGGAGTTCCCGAGATCTACCTGAGCTCAAACTCCCCTCCCGCTTTGCAACGGGAGGGAGTCCTGGGCTCGAGGATCTCATGAGCTCAGGGCTCTCTCCCGGGACAGCATGCCAAACAAGCTTATAATTAATCATCAGCTAAGTGTGAACTCTTGAAATGGGGTGTATTGTGTGCATATGTATGGAATGTATCATGTCTGCAAATGTATGGAGTGTATATGTATGGAATGTATCATGTGTGCATATGTATGGAATGTATCAAGTCTGCATATGTATGGAGTGTATATGTATAGAATGTATCATGTGTGCATATGCCTAATATGTATCATGTGTGTATATGTATCGAATGTATTGTGTGTGTATATGTATAGAATCTATCCTGTATGCATATGCATAATGTGTGTGTGTATATATGTATAGAATCTATCGTGTGTGCATATGCATAACGTGTATCGTGTGTATCATGTGTGCATATGTATAGAATGTATCTTGTGTGTATGTATAGAATATGTGTGTGCATATGTATGGAGTGTATATGTATAGAATGTATCATTTGTGTATATGTATGCATATGCTTAATGTATATCATGTGTGTATATGTATGAAATGTGTGTTTATGTACACACAATCTATTGTATGGTATCTAATGTATCGTGTGTAATGTATCTAATGTATCGTGTGTATGTATGTATGGAATGTATCATGTCTGCATATGTATGGAGTGTATATATATAGAATGTATCGTGTGTATATGTATAGAATATATCATGTGTATCATGTCTGCATATGTATGGAAGGTATATGTATAGAATGTATCATGTGTGTGTATATATAGAGTGTATTGTGTACATATGTATGGAATGTATCATGTCTGCATATGTATGGAGTGTATATGTATGGAATGTATCATGTGTGTATATGTATCGAATGTATTGTGTGTGTATATGCATAATGTGTATATATATGGAGTGAATTGTCTGCATATGTATGGAGTCTATATATATATATATAGAATGTATCATGTGTGTATATGTATAGAATGTATCGTTTGTGTATATGTATAGAATGTATGCATATGCATAATGTGTGTGTGTATATGTATCGAATGTATTGTGTGTGTATATGCATAATGTGTATATATATGGAGTGAATTGTCTGCATATGTATGGAGTCTATATATATATATATATAGAATGTATCATGTGTGTATATGTATAGAATGTATCGTTTGTGTATATGTATAGAATGTATGCATATGCATAATGTGTGTGTGTATATGTATAGAATCTATCGTGTGTGCACATGTTAGTTTGAACTAATCAACTTCCAATAGCTCAGTGGGTAAGTGATTCGCCTCCCACACCAGAGACCTGGGTTCTATCCCATCTATCCCAGACACTGACAATGTATCGTGCTTGTGTGTCATTTATGCATATGTAAAGAATGTATCTTGTGTGTATGTATGGAGTGTATATGTATAGAGTGTATATGTATAGAATATATCATGTGTATCATGTCTGCATATGTATGGAAGGTATATGTATAGAATGTATCATGTGTGTATGTATGGAATGTATCATGTCTGCATATGTATGGAGTGTATAAGTATAGAATGTATTGTGTGTGCATTTGCTTAATGTGTATCGTGTGTATATGTATAGAATGTATCGTTTGTGTATATGTATAGAATGTATCATGTGTGTATTTGTATAGAATATATCATGTGTATCATGTCTGCAAATGTATGGAGTGTATATGTATAGAATGTATCGTTTGTGTGTGTGTATGTATAGAATGTATCGTGTGTGCATATGTGTATCATGTGTGTATATATGGAGTGTATTGTCTGCATATGTATGGAGTCTATATATATAGAATGTATCATGTGTGTATATGTATAGAATGTATCGTTTGTGTATATGTATAGAATGTATCATGTGTGCATATGTATGGTATGTATCATGTCTGCATATGTATGGAGTGTATATGTATAGAATGTATCATGTGTACATATGCCTAATATGTATCATGTGTGTATATGTATCAAATGTATAGTGTGTGTATATGTATAGAATCTATAGTGTGTGCATATGCATAACGTGTATCGTGTGTGTATATATGGAGTGTATTGTGTGCATGTGTATGGAGTGTATATGTATAGTGTGCTTGAATTAATCAACTTCCAATAGCTCAGTGGGTAAGTGATTTGCCTCCCACACCAGAGACCCGGGTTCTATCCCAGACACTGACAATGTATTGTGTTTGTGTGTATCATGTGTGCATATGTATAGAATGTATTGTGTGTGTGTATGAATGGAATGTATCATGTCTGTATATGTATAGAATGTATCATGTGTATATGTATGCATATGCTTATTGTATATCATGTGTGTATATGTACATACAATCTATCGTGTGTGTGTGTGTGTGTGTGTGTGTGTGTGTATATGTATGGAATGTATCATGTGTATATGTATGGATATACTAAATGTATATCATGTGTGTATATGTACACACAATCTATTGTGTGTGTGTGTGTGTGTGTGTGTGTGTGTGTGTGTGTATATATGGAGTGTATTGTGTGCATATGTATGGAATGTATCATGTCTGCAAATGTATAGAATGTATCATGTGTGCATATGTATGGAATGTATCATGTCTGTATATGTATAGAGTGTATATGTATGGATATACTAAATGTGTGTATATGTCATATGCTCAGTGGGTAAGTGATTCGCCTCCCACACCAGAGACCCGGGTTCTATCCCAGATACTGACAATGTGTGTATCATGTGTGCATATGTATAGAATGTATCATTTGTGTGTGTGTGTGTGTGTGTATGAATGGAATGTATCATGTCTGTATATGTGTAGAATGTATCATGTGTATATGTATGCATATGCTTAATGTATATCATGTGTGTATATGTACATACAATCTATCATGTGTGTTGTATTTGTATATATGGAGTGTATTGTGTGCATATGTATGGAATGTATCATGTCTGCAAATGTATGGAGTGTATATGTATGGAATGTATCATGTCTGTATATGTATAGAATGTATCATGTGTATATGTATGCATATGCTTAATGTATATCATGTGTGTATATGTACACACAATCTATCGTGTGTGTATATATGGAGTGTATTGTGTGCATATGTATGGAATGTATCATGTCTGCATATGTATGGAGTGTATATGTATGGAATGTATCATGTGTGCATATGTATGGAATGTATCATGTCTGTATATGTATAGAATGTATCATGTGTATATGTATGCATATGCTTAATGTATATCATGTGTGTATATGTACACACAATCTATCGTGTGTGTGTATATATGGAGTGTATTGTGTGCATATGTATGGAATGTATCATGTCTGCATATGTATGGAGTGTATATGTATAGAATGTATCGTTTGTGTGTGTATGTATAGAATGTATCGTGTGTATATATGGGGTGTATTGTGTGCATATGTATGGAATGTATCATGTCTGCAAATGTATGGAGTGTATGTCACACCAGAGACCTGGGTTCTATCCCAGACACTGACAATGTGTGCATATGTATAGAATGTAGCGTGTGTGCGCGTGTGTGCGTGCGCGTGTGTGCGTGTGTGTGCGTGTGTGCGCGTGTGTGTGTGCATATGTATGGATTGTATCATGTCTGTATATGTACACACAATCTATCGTGTGTGTGTGTGTGTGTGTGTGTGTATATGGAGTATATTGTGTGCATATGTATGGAGTGTATATGTATGGAATGTATCATGTGTGTATATGGAGTATATTGTGTGCATATGTATGGAGTGTATATGTATGGAATGTATCATGTGTGCATATGTATGGAATGTATCATGTCTGTATATGTATAGAATGTATCATGTGTATATGAATGCATATGCTTAATGTATATCATGTGTATATGTACACACAATCTATCGTGTGTGTGTGTGTGTGTATATATATGGAGTGTATTGTATGGAATGTATCATGTCTGCAAATGTATGGAATGTATCATGTGTGCATATGTATGGAATGTATCATGTATGTATATGTATAGAATGTATCATGTGTACATGTATGCATATGCTTAATGTATATCATGTGTGTATATGTACACACAATCTATCGTGTGTGTGCATATACGTGTGTGTGTGTGTGCATATATATGGAGTGTATTATGTGCATATGTATGGAATGTATCATGTCTGCATATGTATGGAGTGTATATGTATAGAATGTATCGTGTGTGTGTATGTATAGAATGTATCGTGTGTGTGTATATATGGGGTGTATTGTGTGCATATGTATGGAATGTATCATGTCTGCAAATGTATGGAGTGTATATGTATGGAATGTATCATGTGTGCATATGTATGGAATGTATCATGTCTGCATATGTATGGAGTGTATATGTATAGAATGTATCATGTGTGCATATGCCTAATATGTATCATGTGTGTATATGTATCGAATGTATTGTGTGTGTATATGTATAGAATCTATCCTGTATGCATATGCATAATGTGTGTGTGTGTGTATATGTATAGAATCTATCGTGTGTGCATATGTGTATCGTGTGTGTATACTGTATATGGAGTGTATTGTGTGCATGTGTATGGAGTGTATATGTATAGTGTGTTTGAACTAATCAACTTCCAATAGCTCAGTGGGTAAGTAATTCGCCTCCCACACCAGAGACCCGGGTTCTATCCCAGACACTGACAATGTATCGTGCTTGTGTGTCATTTATGCATATGTAAAGAATGTATCTTGTGTGTATGTATTGAGTGTATATGTATAGAGTGTATATGTATAGAATATATCATGTGTATCATGTCTGCATATGTATGGAAGGTATATGTATAGAATGTATCATGTGTGTATGTATGGAATGTATCATGTCTGCATATGTATGGAGTGTATAAGTATAGAATGTATCGTTTGTGTGTGTATGTATAGAATGTATTGTGTGTGCATTTGCTTAATGTGTATCGTGTGTATATGTATAGAATGTATCGTTTGTGTATATGTATAGAATGTATCATGTGTGTATTTGTATAGAATATATCATGTGTATCATGTCTGCAAATGTATGGAGTGTATATGTATAGAATGTATCGTTTGTGTGTGTGTATGTATAGAATGTATCGTGTGTGCATATGTGTATCATGTGTGTATATATGGAGTGTATTGTCTGCATATGTATGGAGTCTATATATATAGAATGTATCATGTGTGTATATGTATAGAATGTATAGTTTGTGTATATGTATAGAATGTATCATGTGTGCATATGTATGGTATGTATCATGTCTGCATATGTATGGAGTGTATATGTATAGAATGTATCATGTGTGCATATGCCTAATATGTATCATGTGTGTATATGTATCGAATGTATAGTGTGTGTATATGTATAGAATCTATCGTGTGTGCATATGCATAACGTGTATCGTGTGTGTATATATGGAGTGTATTGTGTGCATGTGTATGGAGTGTATATGTATAGTGTGCTCGAATTAATCAACTTCCAATAGCTCAGTGGGTAAGTGATTTGCCTCCCACACCAGAGACCCGGGTTCTATCCCAGACACTGACAATGTATCGTGTTTGTGTGTGTGTGTGTGTGTGTGTGTGTGTGTATGAATGGAATGTATCATGTCTGTATATGTATAGAATGTATCATGTGTATATGTATGCATATGCTTATTGTATATCATGTGTGTATATGTACATACAATCTATCGTGTGTGTATATATATATATGGAGTGTATATGTATGGAATGTATCATGTGTATATGTATGGATATACTTAATGTATATCATGTGTGTATATGTACACACAATCTATCGTGTGTGTGTGTGTGTGTGTGTGTGTGTGTGTGTGTGTGTGTGTGTGTGTGTGTGTGTGTGTATATATATATGGAGTGTATTGTGTGCATATGTATGGAATGTATCATGTCTGCAAATGTATGGAGTGTATATGTATGGAATGTATCATGTCTGTATATGTATAGAATGTATCATGTGTATATGTATGCATATGCTTAATGTATATCATGTGTGTATATGTACACACAATCTATCGTGTGTGCATATACGTGTGTGTGTGTATATATGGAGTGTATTGTGTGCATATGTATGGAATGTATCATGTCTGCAAATGTATGGAGTGTATATGTATGGAATGTATCATGTGTGCATATGTATGGAATGTATCATGTCTGTATATGTATAGAATGTATCATGTGTATATGTATGCATATGCTTAATGTATATCATGTGTGTATATGTACACACAATCTATCGTGTGTGCATATACGTGTGTGTGTGTGTGTGTGTGTGTATATATGGAGTGTATTGTGTGCATATGTATGGAATGTATCATGTCTGCATATGTATGGAGTGTATATGTATAGAATGTATCGTTTGTGTGTGTATGTATAGAATGTATCGTGTGTGTATATATGGGGTGTATTGTGTGCATATGTATGGAATGTATCATGTCTGCAAATGTATGGAGTGTATATGTATGGAATGTATCATGTGTGCATATGTATGGAATGTATCAAGTCTGCATATGTATGGAGTGTATATGTATAGAATGTATCATGTGTGCATATGCCTAATATGTATCATGTGTGTATATGTATCGAATGTATTGTGTGTGTATATGTATAGAATCTATCCTGTATGCATATGCATAATGTGTGTGTGTATATATGTATAGAATCTATCGTGTGTGCATATGCATAACGTGTATCGTGTGTATCATGTGTGCATATGTATAGAATGTATCTTGTGTGTATGTATAGAATATGTGTGTGCATATGTATGGAGTGTATATGTATAGAATGTATCATTTGTGTATATGTATGCATATGCTTAATGTATATCATGTGTGTATATGTATGAAATGTGTGTTTATGTACACACAATCTATTGTATGGTATCTAATGTATCGTGTGTAATGTATCTAATGTATCGTGTGTATGTATGTATGGAATGTATCATGTCTGCATATGTATGGAGTGTATATATATAGAATGTATCGTGTGTATATGTATAGAATATATCATGTGTATCATGTCTGCATATGTATGGAAGGTATATGTATAGAATGTATCATGTGTGTGTATATATAGAGTGTATTGTGTACATATGTATGGAATGTATCATGTCTGCATATGTATGGAGTGTATATGTATGGAATGTATCATGTGTGTATATGTATCGAATGTATTGTGTGTGTATATGCATAATGTGTATATATATGGAGTGAATTGTCTGCATATGTATGGAGTCTATATATATATATATAGAATGTATCATGTGTGTATATGTATAGAATGTATCGTTTGTGTATATGTATAGAATGTATGCATATGCATAATGTGTGTGTGTATATGTATCGAATGTATTGTGTGTGTATATGCATAATGTGTATATATATGGAGTGAATTGTCTGCATATGTATGGAGTCTATATATATATATATAGAATGTATCATGTGTGTATATGTATAGAATGTATCGTTTGTGTATATGTATAGAATGTATGCATATGCATAATGTGTGTGTGTATATGTATAGAATCTATCGTGTGTGCACATGTTAGTTTGAACTAATCAACTTCCAATAGCTCAGTGGGTAAGTGATTCGCCTCCCACACCAGAGACCCGGGTTCTATCCCATCTATCCCAGACACTGACAATGTATCGTGCTTGTGTGTCATTTATGCATATGTAAAGAATGTATCTTGTGTGTATGTATGGAGTGTATATGTATCATGTGTGTATGTATAGAATATATCATGTGTATCATGTCTGCATATGTATGGAAGGTATATGTATAGAATGTATCATGTGTGTATGTATGGAATGTATCATGTCTGCATATGTATGGAGTGTATAAGTATAGAATGTATTGTGTGTGCATTTGCTTAATGTGTATCGTGTGTATATGTATAGAATGTATCGTTTGTGTATATGTATAGAATGTATCATGTGTGTATTTGTATAGAATATATCATGTGTATCATGTCTGCAAATGTATGGAGTGTATATGTATAGAATGTATCGTTTGTGTGTGTGTATGTATAGAATGTATCGTGTGTGCATATGTGTATCATGTGTGTATATATGGAGTGTATTGTCTGCATATGTATGGAGTCTATATATATAGAATGTATCATGTGTGTATATGTATAGAATGTATCGTTTGTGTATATGTATAGAATGTATCATGTGTGCATATGTATGGTATGTATCATGTCTGCATATGTATGGAGTGTATATGTATAGAATGTATCATGTGTACATATGCCTAATATGTATCATGTGTGTATATGTATCAAATGTATAGTGTGTGTATATGTATAGAATCTATAGTGTGTGCATATGCATAACGTGTATCGTGTGTGTATATATGGAGTGTATTGTGTGCATGTGTATGGAGTGTATATGTATAGTGTGCTTGAATTAATCAACTTCCAATAGCTCAGTGGGTAAGTGATTTGCCTCCCACACCAGAGACCCGGGTTCTATCCCAGACACTGACAATGTATTGTGTTTGTGTGTATCATGTGTGCATATGTATAGAATGTATTGTGTGTGTGTGTGTGTGTATGAATGGAATGTATCATGTGTATATGTATGCATATGCTTATTGTATATCATGTGTGTATATGTACATACAATCTATCGTGTGTGTGTGTGTGTGTGTGTGTGTGTGTGTGTATATGTATGGAATGTATCATGTGTATATGTATGGATATACTAAATGTATATCATGTGTGTATATGTACACACAATCTATTGTGTGTGTGTGTGTATATATATGGAGTGTATTGTGTGCATATGTATGGAATGTATCATGTCTGCAAATGTATAGAATGTATCATGTGTGCATATGTATGGAATGTATCATGTCTGTATATGTATAGAGTGTATATGTATGGATATACTAAATGTGTGTATATGTCATATGCTCAGTGGGTAAGTGATTCGCCTCCCACACCAGAGACCCGGGTTCTATCCCAGATACTGACAATGTGTGTATCATGTGTGCATATGTATAGAATGTATCATTTGTGTGTGTGTGTGTATGAATGGAATGTATCATGTCTGTATATGTGTAGAATGTATCATGTGTATATGTATGCATATGCTTAATGTATATCATGTGTGTATATGTACATACAATCTATCATGTGTGTTGTATTTGTATATATGGAGTGTATTGTGTGCATATGTATGGAATGTATCATGTCTGCAAATGTATGGAGTGTATATGTATGGAATGTATCATGTCTGTATATGTATAGAATGTATCATGTGTATATGTATGCATATGCTTAATGTATATCATGTGTGTATATGTACACACAATCTATCGTGTGTGTATATATGGAGTGTATTGTGTGCATATGTATGGAATGTATCATGTCTGCATATGTATGGAGTGTATATGTATGGAATGTATCATGTGTGCATATGTATGGAATGTATCATGTCTGTATATGTATAGAATGTATCATGTGTATATGTATGCATATGCTTAATGTATATCATGTGTGTATATGTACACACAATCTATCGTGTGTGTGTATATATGGAGTGTATTGTGTGCATATGTATGGAATGTATCATGTCTGCATATGTATGGAGTGTATATGTATAGAATGTATCGTTTGTGTGTGTATGTATAGAATGTATCGTGTGTATATATGGGGTGTATTGTGTGCATATGTATGGAATGTATCATGTCTGCAAATGTATGGAGTGTATGTCACACCAGAGACCTGGGTTCTATCCCAGACACTGACAATGTGTGCATATGTATAGAATGTAGCGTGTGTGCGCGTGTGTGCGTGCGCGTGTGTGCGTGTGTGCGCGTGTGTGTGTGCATATGTATGGATTGTATCATGTCTGTATATGTACACACAATCTATCGTGTGTGTGTGTGTGTGTGTGTGTATATGGAGTATATTGTGTGCATATGTATGGAGTGTATATGTATGGAATGTATCATGTGTGTATATGGAGTATATTGTGTGCATATGTATGGAGTGTATATGTATGGAATGTATCATGTGTGCATATGTATGGAATGTATCATGTCTGTATATGTATAGAATGTATCATGTGTATATGAATGCATATGCTTAATGTATATCATGTGTATATGTACACACAATCTATCGTGTGTGTGTGTGTGTGTGTATATATATGGAGTGTATTGTATGGAATGTATCATGTCTGCAAATGTATGGAATGTATCATGTGTGCATATGTATGGAATGTATCATGTATGTATATGTATAGAATGTATCATGTGTATATGTATGCATATGCTTAATGTATATCATGTGTGTATATGTACACACAATCTATCGTGTGTGTGCATATACGTGTGTGTGTGTGTGCATATATATGGAGTGTATTATGTGCATATGTATGGAATGTATCATGTCTGCATATGTATGGAGTGTATATGTATAGAATGTATCGTGTGTGTGTATGTATAGAATGTATCGTGTGTGTGTATATATGGGGTGTATTGTGTGCATATGTATGGAATGTATCATGTCTGCAAATGTATGGAGTGTATATGTATGGAATGTATCATGTGTGCATATGTATGGAATGTATCATGTCTGCATATGTATGGAGTGTATATGTATAGAATGTATCATGTGTGCATATGCCTAATATGTATCATGTGTGTATATGTATCGAATGTATTGTGTGTGTATATGTATAGAATCTATCCTGTATGCATATGCATAATGTGTGTGTGTGTGTATATGTATAGAATCTATCGTGTGTGCATATGTGTATCGTGTGTGTATACTGTATATGGAGTGTATTGTGTGCATGTGTATGGAGTGTATATGTATAGTGTGTTTGAACTAATCAACTTCCAATAGCTCAGTGGGTAAGTAATTCGCCTCCCACACCAGAGACCCGGGTTCTATCCCAGACACTGACAATGTATCGTGTTTGTGTGTATCATCTGTGCATATGTATGGAATGTATCATGTCTGCATATGTATGGAGTGTATATGTATAGAATGTATCATGTGTGTATATGTATAAAATATATCACGTGTATCATGTCTGCATATGTATGGAAGGTATATGTATAGAATGTATCATGTGTGTATATATGGAGTGTATTGTGTGCATATGTATGGAATGTATCATGTCTGCATATGTAGGGAGTGTATAAGTATAGAATGTATCGTTTGTGTGTGTATGTATAGAATGTATCGTGTGTGTGTGTGTGTGTGTGCATATGCTTAATGTGTATCGTGTGTGTATATATGGGGTGTATTGTGTGAGTGGATAATGGAGTGTTTTTTGTGACACAACTTTGAAAGGCGTGTGGTAAAGCTGTTATAATCTGTCAGATCTGTGGTTCAAGCGTGAGAGAAAACTTTATCCTAGTTCATGTAAATCGTAAGCCATGTTTCTTTTCGTTCTGCTTAATCACATGCCCCCAAAAAAGATATTTAAAATAAACAAAATAATATGATGTCTTTTCAGAGCAATCACTATCTGTTCATTAGCTACTACAGCAGGGGAGTTCTCGAGATCTACCTGAGCTCAAACTCCCCTCTCTCCTTGCAAAAGGGAGGGAGCCCTGGGCTCGAGGATCTTATGAGCTCAAGGCTTGAAATATTTATTCTTATTGCATGTGAAACTGCATTTAAAGCTGAAGTGTACATTTGATGCATTATTGTACAAGATATTAATATAACAACACTATAGATAAACAGTTTTTTTTTTCATTTGGCCTCAGCCGTAGTGCATTTTAAATGCTTTTTTTATCTCTCCAAACTGAAGGACTAGTGCACATTATTTGCTGCCATCATGACAGATGAGATGCATTTATGAGAGATGATGAAGCTTAACCCAGAACTTTCCCCAGAACTCAAAACTGGGAGTCGGTGTATTTTGTCCCCTACTTGAATGCAATCAAAGACAGCTGGAATCATCTGTTAAATGGCTTTTATTGGAAAGATGATGGATCCCCGGAGCACATAAATTTGAATTACGCTGGCTGTGAGGGAATGAAGCACATTCTGGTTGAGGCGCATGCCAAACCATTGTGTGCCCGGCTGCCAGAAGCACAGCCTGCCAAACACGTCTGTAAACCTCCGAGAGACAGACAGGCCTAAAGAGAGACATGAGAACGGAATCTGCCATGGCACTTTTCTCTGCAAACACACGCGCTGAATTGACAAAGAGCTTTCCTGACATTTCTCTCAATCTCCAGCCAGATGGAGCCATACGTTCACCTTAAAGAGACAGATCACCATCAAAATATTAATATAATCAGCATTTGCTCACACTCAAGTGCTTTTATGGATTTCATTCCTCTTTTGAACGGAAAATGAGATATTTTGAAGAATGTTCAGCCATTGACATCCATAGTAGGACCAAAATAAACTATGGAAGTCAATGGACAAAGCATTCTTTACTGTTTTCCATTGTGTTCAAGAGAAGAAAGAAACTCAAACAGGTTTGGAACAAGTGAAGGATGAGTAAACATTTCTAAAATGAACATCACCCACAGTATTTAAAAAATAGAATATTTAAAAACAATAATACAGTCATTTTCTGCCATTATTATGCTTTCCTTTATTGAATATGTATGCAGTAAATCAAATAGTGACCAATAAGTCTTTATTTCCAAAATGACAAGCAAAAAAAGTGCAACAAAACACTTCTAAAGCCAACTCACAGCTTTGTGTTGGAAACACGCAACAATTCATCTCAGTTAGCATGATTTGTGCCACTGAATAGAACTATAAAATTAAAGCTGCAAGCAGCAATGAAAGGGACCGCCGCCATCCGGTGGCCTTAGTATGACACAGAACAGTGTTTTACAAGATGTTTTTCCGTATTCAAACCCAAGCGATTTTCACTGCCGTGAAGCAGAAGAGTATGCAAAATCACTCCTTGACGTTAGATGGCGCTACACAACTTTAAGCTTCTGACACCCACTTGTAACACAGAAAAAGATTAAGCGAGGAAGTTCATCCGCTTGTTGTTAAAGTTACTGGTGACTCGAACAAGCATGGATGGTTCAAGCAGCAGCTCCAGCTCTAGCGACGAAGAAATGATTATAGTTCAGGAGTGCAATTAACAGCTCCATGTTCATATCGCCTCCGGGCATCTTCTTCAATGTGCTCTCGCATTGACAGTTTTCCTCCAAGTCCTGTTTACAGTAACTTCAGCAGCTCCGTGCACGTGAACAAAAGTGCCAACCTGATTGGTGGCGAAGGTTTTGATGCGTCAAAAAATAAATAAATAAAAAAAAAAAGCATGAGGCATTTTTTAAAATGATGCTTTAGCGCTTGGCGTTTTACACGTTGGTGTGCATGATCACATTGACGGCCTTTACGTTAAACGTCGACGGAAAACGCAAGCAAAAAACGTCTCGGTGTACACGGCCCTTTACTCAACCAGTCAAAGAGCAAGCTTTTAAATTAATGTATTTCCTCTTTTATAAAAATTACACCAATAATCCAAAGCAATGAAATATTGGCGCTGGGTTTTATCAAAAAATATCTGAGGCAAAAAACAACAGACCAAATGGAAAATTAGAAGGATGGGTTTTAAAGGAATTTTAGAGATTTCTGCTCAGCTGTAGTTTTTAGAGATAGCCCTAAAGTATTTATTGTAAAGCGCTCATTTGGGAAGTATTGGAAATGTATTTTTTTTTGTTACTGAGCTTGCCAGCTTGTTTAACATTTGAAGTTTATGCTATGTGATTAATTTTTGATGTCATGTTTAGGGGTAGTGGAATATCCTCCTGAGACCCCACCCATTGACCTGCGTCTTCTGTAGAGGACATTGTATTTTCATGAATTTTCTTTGAATTTTTTGAGCTACTCTGTCAAGTCGTGTTTTACTGTTCTAAGGACATCCTGGGCTTTCTAGTGATCTGTCATTTGATTGGCTGGCATGCTAGGAACTAGTGATGGTGAAATGAAGCTTTCTGAACCAGTGAAGCGCTCGACTCAATTGTATCGGAAAAAGGTTCGTTACTCGAAGTTTTCTAAATCAGAGCTCGATGAGGACCTCTTCTGGTGAAAGTGTGGGAGAGCACTGTGTTGCCATAATGTCAAATGTTCACAACTGACCAACTCATTCATGTAGTAATACAACAACAGCAATATAAACAAGTTACTCAATTACTGTAGTTTTTACACAAGATATATTACATTAAACAACTGATGACTGTGGTAAAATCCAAGGTAATCAAAAGTTTATCATAATACAATTAGCGCTGCTCCAAGCGGGGATCGAACCAGCGATTCCTGTGTGGGAGGCGAGTGCTCTAGAAGGACGTCATGTGATTGATACTATAAGGATGCGCTCGCCAGATGGTCTCTGTTAAAGACAATACTACGATATGCGGTGGTTTTCTTTAAAGATAGTCGTAAAAAAAATACGCTAATACACTTTAGTATGGTTCAAAACCTTTTTACTAAAAATTACTATTGTATTTTAGTTTAATTACTGGTGTGTGGGACTGGTGCAGTGCTTTGAAACAGTACAAATGTATGTAATCGACGCCTAATATCTCGCTATACACTTTACTATAAGGGTGTTTAAACCTTTGAATCAAAATTTGAAGCAGTCAAGTGGGATAGGCGAAAATGAAGCTTCGGACGTCACTGATCACGTGATGATGGCAAAACGAATCAAGCTCCAGTACACTGCTTCACTGCGAGATGTATCGTTTTTTTAATACATGCTTCGAAGCCTCGGCGCACAACGTCACATCACTACAAGGAACCACTTTTGACACTTCATCTAAAATGGCCGACGTACAAAAAAACACATTTTATAGGAAGGAGAGAGGCATGTAAAATTAAGCTTTTTAAATGTTTGTTTACTATTATTATTACATATTTATTTATCAAAATGTCAGGAACAATACATTTAGCTTTCAAAGCTGATAACTTGTTTGTGTTTCTAAATATCTTTTTTTTAAATGTCCACTATAGTGGACGGCAGGACCATCTTAATGTAATTAATGACTGCATGTTGTAGAAGGCAGAACTGAAGCGGAGAATTTTCTTTACAAGATAATTGAGGGAGACTCTGATTTAGAGTTTGACAATTTGACACTTAGAGACAATTACAGAATGACAATCAGTTTTAAATCGTTTTTAGTTAATTTTTTTAATTTTTTAAGTTGAATTTGTTTTGGATTAACATTACTTCTTTTTTTTCTTCTTTTTTTTAGTTTGGCTCTCTTTCAGACTAAACAGTTTCAGGAATTTCAATACAAAAGGAAAAAATGGCTTTTGTTTTGTTGTTGTTACATTAATATTGGATCAATATCCCTTTACAGCCATATCCTGTACAGTTGTGTTGTCCGAGTGGTGGTCGTTTTGAACTAAAATGGTCCTGTGGTCCACTACAGTGGACATGCTGTAAATTTAAAAATAAAAACAAAACGTAAAAACCTCTAAATTGTAGAATTTAACCCAAATTATGTTGGAAATCACAAAAAATAAATTCTTCGGGTCTCAGGAGGATATGTACAGTATAAAAATCATTACCTATGAGAAGTCCCTATAAAGATAGCTGTACAAGTGTGTGCTATCTAGAACTTCACAAAAGTAAATAATGTCAGAATATTTAAAGTTCAAAAGAACCATCCCTTTGAGAGCCATAAAGACTGTCACCATTGCTGCAACACAGAACAAACGCAATAAAGAACCAGGATGTTTACTGGTGTGTAACACCTTTTTAACATTTATACCTCCTTATTCACCCCACGTCACTCACGCACATTAATTTGACTTCACAGCACTTGTTCGGGAACACCGGCCAAGCGTTTGTCAGCAATTTCCTCTGGATGCCCGTCAGACTCTGATCCTGGTCTATGCTGGATAAAATGACCCACCCGGTGTGACTAGCCCGCCGTATTTATCATCACGTGTGTAAATCAGTCGCCTTTTTACCACCTCTGTGTGTGGGAACGCAGTAAAAGTGGTCACAGAGAGAAACACATCCGGTGTGGCCGAGAGGGATTTATAGGGCCTGAGTGGATTGTGGGAAGGATCTTGGATACTGGACTCCAGCAGAGACCTTGAGGAGGGCTTCAGGAAGAAAGTGTTTTTCTTTTTTTCTTTTCTGTCTGCCTCCCCTCTTTATTTTTTCCTTTCAAGCTTTTCTACCAAATCATTTATCTTTGGTCATTTTTAAATGTTTGCTATTTGTAATTTTATGGGCTTTGCATTTAACCTAACAGGATTTTAAATTGTTGTTATATGTTTGTTGAAACATCTATTTCACGATTCACTTGTTGTTCTGCTTTGAAAAATTGCAGCTAACTCAATATTTGCCATCCTCAATGTATATATGACATAACGATAGAATAAATGAATTAAACAATGTATTTCAGGAGAGTATTCATTAATTCATTCATTTTTTTCGGCTTAGTCCTTTTATTAATCAGAGGTTTCCACAGCGGATGTCCTTCCATCTGCAACCCCAAAACTGGGAAACACCCATACACTCTCATTCTGTCCAAAGAGGTAATGTTTTGGTCCTCAATTGGTCTCACTCAATCATGTGACCAATTTCGGTCAGATTTCACCAAGCTTCACCAGATTCCAACGCAGCGAACTGCGAAACTCGCCGCACAACCTTGCGTTTCCGGTCTGACGCATTCGCGTGCGTATGAATGAAAGTCTATGGGGAGAAAAGTGCAGTGTGACCACAGCTTCAGAGAGAACCGATTACTGCCCCCTTAAACAGAATAGTTAGGCAGGCAGTGGTCAAAACAGAAGCAAACTGGAGCATGCAGATAATCCAAAAGCCTGGTCAGAATACAGGCAAATGGTCAGAACAGGCAGAACAACAATGTAAGCAATAGGGATGGCTGAGATGTCTTGAGATTCTGAAGCGCAAGTGCAGGGGTGTCCAAACTACGGCCCACGAGACTTTTTAAAAATATTCATAGAATCTGGCCCGCTATGCAAAAATTAACGTAATTCAATAAATAACCACCGGGTGTCACTATGACATGCCTTCAAATAGGCAGCAGTTAATGTTATAAAGTAAAACGAACTGAACAAACTGAAGGAAACATGATTGATAATCACGTTTTGCCGAGCGAATTCTACGCTGGCTAGTTATGAGGTAGCTCAGCTAATCGCACAGCACAGAAAACCCTACAGTAAAGGAGAATTTTTATAGGAGTGTCTGATGAGAAAAGATTCACGATTTTCAAACAGCAAGTCTTTCTAGAAACACAGCTGAACAACAAATTAAAATAATTCCATAATACACACACACACACACACATATAAACATATACGCAGACACACATGTATATAAACATATATATAGACACACACACACTCATATATATATATATATATATATATATATATATATATATATATATATATATATATATATATATATATATATATGTATATATATATATATATATATATATATGTATATATATATATATATAAATAAATATGAGTGTGTGTGTGTCTATATATATGTTTATATACATGTGTGTCTGCGTATATGTTTATATGTGTGTGTGTATTATGGAATTATTTTAATTTGTTGTCCAGCTGTGTTTCTAGAAAGACAATAAGGACTGCCCGATGGTCCGGGGCCAGCGTGCGAGACTCTGGGGCCAGTGTACAGAATGTTACTATATAATTTTCCTTAAAAAAAACATTTAAAAAAATCAATAAAACTTGTGACTGGTACCGTAAATATATATATATATATATATATACACACACACACACACACACACACATACATACATACACACACTCGCACACACAATCAAATAGCTATTAACTTCTTTTTTTTTTTTTTTTTGGTGGGCCAGTGAAAATTTTGGCAGGGCAAGTAAAAATCGGAACTAAAATCCTTAGCGTTGAACCCTATATATATATATATATATATATATATATATATATATATGCGTGTCTGTGTGACGTATGTAAAATTTGGCCCAGGACAACGTTTTTTTTTTGCATCTTGCCCTTGGCCCAAAAAGTTTAGGCACCCCTGCGCAAGTGTTTCGAAGCACTGCATCGAAGCATGATTCGAAACACACAGGTCACATGACTAAAGTGATTCAAAGCATTGGTCATTTCAGAAGTGTATCGAGACCTGGCGAATCTGAGTTTGACTGACAGTGTCATGTAGCCTAGTGGGCTGTGCGTGTGCAGCTGTGCTGCAAATGATCCGAGTTTGAATCCTCACTTGTACAAATACTTTGAAATTATGACTTGATATTTTTTAAATAATGTTTATTTTACAACACATATTTATTCACAAAGTGTTCATTGGGATGTCAGACCAATGTTAGAACAAAACACGTTACAAGAACAGATCGTTTAAAAACTAACATCTATATCTGCATCACCCTGGGTTCGAACCCAATATCTCTGCATAAACTCACACCACTTTACTAAAGCACTTGAAACCTCAACTCTACAACGTGGGGTTCAATACCTCAATTTGTTTAGCGTTCTTTGCTGAAGCTGTTCCAGAGCAATACATAAAAAATGACCACAGAATAGGGTTTTGAAACATTCTCTCCTTCAGCGGTTTATCTTGCCTTGTGTGGATGAAGAGCCACTCATAAAAAGTCATAATGCAATAAGAGTGGTGGTTTAGTATCCTTGATGTGTCTGTTGGCGTTTCTGTGTGGAGTTTGCATGTTCTCCCCGGGTTTCCTTTGGATGCTTCAGTTTCTCCAACAGTCCAATAACATGTGGCATAGGTGAATTGAAAAAATCTAAATTGACCGTATAATATGTGTGTGAATTTGAGAGTGTATGGGTGTAGCTGGAAGGGCTCCCACTATGTAAAACATACTGTATGCTGGAAAAGTTGGCGGTTCATTCCTCTGTAGCGACCCCTGATGAATAAAGATACTAAGCCAAAGGAAAATGAATCAGTTATAACTTCTTGCTCATATCTGCTCTGAAATATCTTCACACCATGTGAATGTTCTTAGGTGCTTTACAGCTAAATCAATTAGAAGTCTACAAAAATTGTTTTAAACCAATAAACATTGATCTTAAACTACATATTTTTTAACTTATGCTGTGTATTTTATGGCTTATTATGTGGTCTTAGTTATTATCTAGTGCGTTGCTGAATTGAGAGGATGACAGAAGGAGTCTGCTGGTGGAGGTTTTGCAAGCTGCACTGCCCCCATCTGGCCATTAAAACTCCAACACACACTCAAAAATGCTAAAACACTGCCATCTACTGGACATCCACAGTTTGGTCACACTTTCTTTCTTTCTTACTTTCTTTCTTTAATGTAATTTTGCTCTCATTTTTTTTTTAACGGACACTTCAGTAACAAACATACAAACTCGAACCTACACAGAAAAATGTACAGTGATAGTAACAATGATAGTAACAGAGCAAGTTAAATGATAATATAAATACAAATCATATTTTAAAATTTAATTTAATTTAACACAAATTAAATACAGCAAGAGATTAGATTAGATTAGAATGTCTTTATTGTCCCCGAAGGACAATTAGGTTTACAGCAATAGCCGACAGTTGACAGCAACAAGTCACACTCAACAACACAGAAATAACAGTAAACAATAAAATAAATCAAAAAAAAAATCTTAAAGCTTGTTAAGTAACCCAACTGCAATTGGAACAAATGAAAGCAAATATCTATTGGACCTTGCTCGTTTAGAGTATAGTATACAATGTGGCAACTCCACAAGTCCCAAACCAAGGAAGACAGTGGCGAAAGTTGCGAGGAACAAACTTCACTAATTGACCAAAGTGAAGAAAAAAAAACCTTGAGAGAAATCAGTCTCAGTTTGGCACGACCATTTCTTCTCTGGCCAAACTTCTTGTGCAGAGCTGCAGTCTAGGCTCCAGAGGCTGGAGAACGTTGGACGTCCATCGCAGAGAAGCTGCAGGTGCAGGTGTGTTTAACCAGTGAGCAAAACTCTTTTCTAATGCTAAAAATACCTAAATAAGTGTAAAAGGTTTTTAGCAAGACCGTATTCTTTAAATGTAAAGCAGCAGATGTGGGGGTGCTGGAGTGTTCATGTGTGTGACAGTAGCTTTTGTGGTGAAAAAGTGGTTTTATAGCTGGCGGGTGTTGGGCACACATGTTGTACCTTAAATGTGTTTTGCCTTTCATAAACACATGAAAAGAGAAAATCTGATTTTTTTTTTTCTACTGTTGGGGCCATTTTGGAAAAAGTTCCCAAACTTCATGATGAAAAAGAGTTTCAAGTGATCACACTTAGCTGAAGATTGCTTTGAGCTCAGGTAGGTCTCGAAAACACCCCCTTTTTTAATAACAGCTGATGATAGAAAATGATTGCCATGAAGAGATATGCTGCTGGATGAGAGTTTGACTGTAGTGCTAAATTTAGATTGATCAATTCACTTGTAGTGCATGTTTTTGGAATGTGGGAGGAAACCGAAGAACCCAGGGGAAACCCACGCGAGGACGGTAAGAACATGCTAACTTCACACAGAAATGACAGCCGGCCTGTTAAAGAACTACAACCGGTGACGTTCTTGCAGTGAGGCAACAGTGCTTATCACTGGGCCCTTTGAAGGGAATGGGGGCGAAGTAGGTGTGGGCTGGGAGATGACAAGCTAAAACCAGCTTGACCAGCCTAGCCAAGCTGGGAGTCCAGCTAAAACCAGCTATATCCAGCTTAAACCAGGCTGGTCAAGCTGGTTTTAGTTGGATTTGGCTGGTCATTTTCCAGCCTGACCAGCTAAGACCAGGCGGGAAATGGCTGGAAACCAGCCTGGAAATGGCCAAAACCCCTCTAAAACCAGGCTGGTTAACCAGCTAACCCCAGCCAACCAGCCTAGGCTGGTTTAAGCTGGATTTTTCAGCAGGGGATTATAATGAGAAACCCTGGATTTTTATAGTGGGTTAGGAATTGTCTGATTGGTGGATCATACATAGTTAATGCAGAACCAGCCATGTTCAATCATAATCATGTGATCCTCTCGAAATTAGTTTATAAATAAACTTCTTATCACTTCTTGGGAATGACAATGGAGTAAGCTGAGAACAGCAGAAGGTTTGTTAGTATTTTACTTTATTCAAATGAGAAATCGAAAGCCTTGGTCATCAATTTTAAAGCAGCCTGTGAGGAGCAAATGCTAATGGCTGTCAACACCTGGAGTATCTACTGGATTCTCCATATTGACATGGCCTTCCTCAGGGTGCTCTGATTGGCAGGGATGGTCAATTAGAGAGACTAAGGACCAGACTTACTGATCAAGGCAAATTAGCATGAGACTACAATGCCATACAATTAAAGAATGCAGCAATCTCTTAATGGACAGTCACAGTACACTTGTAAAATGTGCTGAATTGTACCACTTAGCATGGTGCATTTGTTTACACTTAAGGGTGAAACATAGGTGCAAATGTACCTTTTAATAAGACCCACAAGTGACAACTTTTCATTTTTAGTGTTTCAGATGTTCAGTGGAGGGTGACTCGGTGGCTCAGTGGTTAGCACTGTAACCTCACAGCAAGAAGGTCACTTGTTCAAGTCCTGGCTAGGCTAGTTGGCAATTTTGTGCCATTTATAATATTATTCACCACCTGTAATTTGCTTCAATTTAATCCAATCCTTGGAACCAGAAAGGGCTGATTTGAATGCCCAGTTGAGTATGTATAGGCACAGAGCCACAGGGGCTTTTCTTATGCTTTTTCAGGTGCCTCTCCTTTAAATGATCTTTGTGTCCTGATCTTTGATTTGCTTTCCCTTAATGCAGTGGTCACCAAACTTGTTCCTGGAGGGCAGATGTCCAGCAGATTTTAGCTCCAACCCTAATCAAACAAACCTGAACAAGCTAATCAAGGTCTTACTAGGTATACTTGAAACATCCAGGCAGGTGTGTTGAGGCAAGTTGGAACTAAACCCTGCAGGGACACCGGCCCTCCAGGACCGAGATTGGTGACCCCTGCCTTAATGAGTCTAGATCAGGGGTGCTTAGTCCTGTTCCTGGAGATCTACCCTCCTGCAGATTTCAGTTGCTACCCATATCAAACACACCTGAACCAATTAATTAGGACCTGAACACCACTTGATAATTACAGGCAGGTGTGTTCGATATGGGTAGCAACTGAAATCTGAAGGAAGGTAGATCTCCAGGAACAGGATTGAGCACCCCTGGTCTAGATGATAGATTTAGGATAGATGTACTCCCTGGAAATAATGTATGGAGTTGTTCACCCTTTGCAGCTATAACAGATTCAACACCTCCAGAAAGGTTTTCCACACTTAAGGATGCGTTTATGAGAATTTTAACCATTCTTATGGATGCACATTTGTGAGGTCAGGCACTGATGTTGGATGAAACGCCTTTACTCACAATCTCATGATCCAATTCATCACAAAAAAATTTTCAGTCAGGTTTAGATCAGGACTCCATGTAGGCCAGCCCAGTTCCTCAACACCAAGCTTGCTTATCCAAGTCTTCCTGGATCTTGCTTTGCACACTGGTGTCCAGTCATGTTCAACGAGAATCTCCAAACTCTTCCTACAATTTTGTGATCATGAACTTGTCTAAAATATCTTGGTATCCTGAAGCATTAAGAGTTCCTTTCAATGGAACCAGGGACAACCCATGAAAAAACAACCCAACATCATAATACCTCCTTCACCCAACTTCACATCTGCATGGCCCAATGCAGTGAAATACTGTTCTTTCGGCAAACACCAAATCAAGACACGTCCATCTGATTGAAAGACAGAGTAGTGCGATTGGTCACTCTAGAGCAGGGGTCACTAACCCTGTTCCTGGAGAGCTACCTTCCTGCAGATTTTTAGTTGCAACCCTGACCAAACACACCTGTTTGTAATTATCAAGTGCTGCTTTAGGTACTATTAATTGGTTCAGGTGTGTTTGATCAGGGTTGGGACTGAATTCTGCGGGAAGGTAGCTCTCCAGGAACAGGGTTGGTGATCCCTGCTCTAGAGACATCTCCTGCTCTAGTGTTCACTGGCAGCCTGCTTTACATCACTGCATCCAATGCTTTGCATTGCACTTGTAGATTTAAGACTTGGATTCAGATGTTTGGCCATGAAATCCTTTTCCTCAAATTCTCCATGCACTGTTTATGAACCAATCTGAAGGCCACATGAAGTTTGTAGCTGATTCTGCAGTGTCTTAGCATGCACTGATTCATTCTGTGATCTTTGTGTGGCCTACCACTACACAGCTGAGTTGCTGTTGTTCCCAACTGCTTCCACGAATACCACTTGACCACCAACAGTTGACTGTGGAATAAATAGTATAGAGCAAATTTCACAAAATTTATTACACTGATGGCAACCTATCACAGCACAACGCTCGAGTTCCTTGAGAGCAGCATTTTTTTTCCACAAATGTTTATAGAAGCATCTGCAAAACACTTTTTTTTTTAGGTCGGTTCTTCATTTCCATGAAGTTTTGCCCAAATGCAGGGCATGCAAATATTGTAACCTGAGAGTTGGAAATGTATGAAAACATGTTTTTAACATTAATAGAGAAGGGGTACCCAAACTCGGTCCTGGAGGGCTAGCGCCATGCAGAGTTTAGTTCTAATCCCATTTAGATACAGCTAAACCAGTTAATTAAGCTCTTTCTAGGTAAACTAGAAACTTCTAGGCAGGTGTGTTGAAGCAAATTGGAACTAAATTCCACAAGACATAGGCCCTCTAGGATTGAGTTTGGTCACCCTTGAGTTCGAGACAGACAAACGGTTGCAGGTTCAATTATGGTCCAGCAGGTATTGCAGCTTAGGGGATTGAATAACCAGCGCTCAGTGTGAATTTCTTGTATACTGTATGTTGTGGGGACTGAATTCACC
Source organism: Danio rerio (assembly GCF_052040795.2). Lineage (NCBI taxonomy): Eukaryota > Metazoa > Chordata > Actinopteri > Cypriniformes > Danionidae > Danio > Danio rerio. The sequence goes on from NC_141023.1 coordinate 62,166,066, forward strand.
TGGCAGTAAAAGAGCAGTTTTTTTATAGCTGATTCTTGATTTGAGCTGGCGAAGGAGTGGAGAAAATGCTGAGTGCCAACATGTTGAGAAGCTTGATGCAAATGAAATGCAAAATTTCTGGATGGCTGACAGTCACTGACGGATGCAGGCAGCGTGGCCTGTCATGAGCACTTCAAAATACTTGTAGATTTAGCACTTATTACAAATAGAGTTTGAATGCTGCAACATACTGTAGGTAGACAAACATCTATTTGATGGATACAATATTATAACTAATTTGCTCATTTAGAAGTAAAGATTAAATAATATAACTTACTCGTGCATATACAGTATATAATGTAATATTAATGAAATTGAATGACTGATAGCAAACAAAGTGCACATGTGAACCAGACCACTGTTATGCAAAAACTGGTGAAGATGATACAGTCAACGAATTTCTATATTTGACAGGTGAATTGAGAAGGGATAAATGGAGATCTGTGGCAGTGCCAAATAGGCTGGTTAGCTCCAAATGGCTGGGACTTGAGTTCCAAGTGGGCTGTACAAACCTCCTAAAGCTTTCATTTATTTAATCTCTTATACGTGACACAGAATCCAACCTGTTTTTTTATGTCTATACCAGGGGTCCCCAAACTCTGCAGAGTTTAGCTCCAACCCCAACTAGACACACCTAAACCAGCTAATCAAGCTCTTAAGCTGCAGTCACATGGGACTTTTCTCCCCATAGACTTCCATTCATCTGCACGAGAATGCCTCAGACCAGAAACGCAAGTTCCTGCGTCAAGTTTTGCAGACCACTGCAGTGCAAAGTTCAAGCTTGGTGAATTCTAACCTGAGAAATCGCATCGCTTGACTGCGTGAGACCAATTGAGGATCAAAACATGATCTCTCTGGAGAGAAATTGAAAATATGGAGCGACTCCTTGCTTTTTTAAATGTCTAATCATCTTGTTTAATCCTGCCACTTTTCACTGCGCCGTACGACAGAATTTCGCACACACATACTCTAGTGTGACAGCAGCTTTACTAGGCGTATTAGAAACCTTCTGGCAGGTGTGTTGTCGCAAGTTTCTCGCAAAACTCGGCAGGACACAAGCCCTCCAGGACCAAGTTTGGGCACCCCTGGTCTATACCTACCCAACCTTACCGTAACCTGTAGTGTTTTATTAACGTCTACACCAAAAGTCTCCAAACTCGGTCCTGAAGAACTGGTGTCCTGGAAAGTTTAGCTCCAACCCTAATTCAACACACCTAAACCACTTAATCAAGCTCCTACTAGATATACTAGAAACCTCCTGTCACTTGTGTTGAAGCAAGTAGGAGCTAAACTCAGCAGCACACCGCCCTCCGGGACCAAGTTGGGACACTCCTTGTCTACACCGACCCTAAATCCAGCCTACTTGTGGCGTAAGTCCCTCCCACTTGGAGGTCATCCAGCTCACTTGCAGTGTAATCCCTCCCACTTGGAAGCCTCTGAGCTGCAGCAATACCTACTTGGAGAAATTCGCATCCAATTAATTATGTCCCTAATGGCAGGCAATCACTGAATCAAAAGAGAAAAGGGTAAAACTTATGCTGCGGACACACTAGAGTTTTTGCATGCGAAATTCTGACGTACGGCGAAAAGGGGCAGAATTAAACAAGATGATTAGACACTTTAAAAAGCGAGCGATTGGTCCATATTTTAAATATCTGTCCAGAGAAGGCATGTTTTGATCCACGATTGGTCTCATGCAGTCAAGGGATGCGATTTCGCAAGTCAGAACTCACCAAGCTTGAACTTTGCAATCCAGTGAACTGCGAAACCTGTCGCAGGTGCTCGCGTTTCCGGTCTGATGCATTTACATACGTATCAATGGAAGTCTATGAGGAGAAAAGTGCAGTGTGACCGCTCTAATAATGTTATTTCAATTATTAAAAAAAACTAATTCAAGAACAAAGACACATTGTTGAAGTGATTAATTGATTGTTGATTAAACATTAGTGATGAACACCTGCTTGTAACAAGGAGGACCTTAGAAGAGAAATACAAAAATACATCTGACTTCAGTTGCAGCATGCAAAATTCTATCAAAAGGGGCAGGATAAAACAAGATGATGCGCCCCTTTCAATTGATTGCTCCATATTTAACATTTTTGTACAGAGGCCACATATGATCTCCTGTTGGTCTTGCACATTTACATGACACAAATTTTCAGGTCAGAGTTCACAAAGCTTTAATTTTGGAATGCAGTGATGTGTGAAACTTGCTGCATGAAGTTGCATTTTTGGTCTGGCTCATTCGCATGTGTATAAATGGAAGTCAATGGGGGGATTAAATCAAAACACTCATCAGTCACAAATTGTGGGTAACTATATTTTAACCTTTTTTACAGTTCACATGGGACTTTTCATGTATGTGAAAAAAATCTTGTCAATTTTTAGTACATTGTTGCAACTTAAACACCTTAAAGGTGCAATAGGTGATCTTCCACAATGCTAACAGCTTAGCATAAATCTCTGAATCACAGTCCCTCCCCTGCCGTCTAGAGCCATGCCTCCTTAAACATGAGCACAGCAAAAGAACTCTCGTGTGTTAAAAGCGACAAGTGCTTGTCCGATGGCATGCAAGCCAAACTGACATGCAATTTCAGAGTGAATATTAAAGTTACATGGTTAACAATATAGGGAGTGACTAGGTGGAATAGCAGTTTTTGTGTTTTGTTGATTTTTCAACGAACTAAAATCAACATACTCAATGATAATAATAATGATAATAATAATAATAATTCCATACATTTATATAGCGCTTTTCTGGGCACTCAAAGCGCTTTACACATAGGGGGGAATCTCCTCATCCACCACCAGTGTGTATCATTCACCTGGATGACGCGACGGCAGCTATTTTGCGCCAGACTGCACACCACACACCAGCTGATTGGTGGAGAGGAGGCAGAGATGAAGCCAATTGAATATGGGGATGGTTAGGAGCCCATGATGGACAGAGGCCAGTGAGCAGATTTGGCCAGGATGCCGAGGTTAAACCCCTACTCTTTTCGAAGGACATCCTGGGATTTTTAACGGGACCTCAGTTTAACGTCTCATCCGAAAGACGGTGCTCACTGAGCAGTATAGCGTCCCTGTCACTATACTGGGGCATTAGGACCCACACAGACTGCAGGTTGGGCACCCCCTGCTGGCCTCACTAACACCAACCTAGCTTTCCCATGTGGTCTCCCATTCAGACACTGACCGGGCACAGCCCTGCTTAGCTTCAGTGGGCGACCATGTGAGAGTTGCAGAGAGCTAGCTGCCGGCAATGCTGCAAAAGGTCCTTTATGAAACTGAAAATAGTCTTATCAATCTTTCATCTGAAGATTTTTGTGAACAACACTTCTGTGAAGATATAACCCATTTGTGACAACAACATTTAACATTACATCAGCTTTGCGTGAAGCTAAAACAGTTTTAAAACAGAATATTACCTGTCTAAGAGAAATCCTTCAGACATTGTGTCATCCTTTCTCCAGCGTGCAAAGGTAACTCCAATATTGATGTTGCGAAAGGGATGCTATACAAACTGGGGTAGTTCCAAATGCAGCTTTATTATAAGAATGGTCAATCAGGCAAGGGTCAAATACCAGCATAAACAGTGTAGTAGGCAATCCAGAAGCAAATCCAATAAAACAGGCAAAAGGTTTGGGGCAGGCAGAAAAGGGTCAAAACACGATAATCAGTCCAAAAGTCAAAAACACAGGCAACAGGAAACAAGGGAAACCGCTTATGTATGGACAGCAACAGCTAAACATTACTCAGCATCATATGTGTGGAACAGAGGGGTTTAAATAGTCCAAATAATCATTGTGTGAGTGGCTTCAGCTGTGAGAGTGTAATCAGTCTGGATCTGGAACTGGTTGTGTGTGTTTGTGTGTGGCCTGACTGGGTGTTGTAGTCCATAACATGGCAGATATGTAGTTTAATGAGTGTGAATGTTTTCCAGCGACCTCTGGTGGTTAGCGATCGCGGGTAATCATAACAATTGATTTAGGTTTTTAAAAACCTTCAGCAGGTTTTTACCGATCGCGCGCGTGCTCTCGCTCATGTACGTGCAGTGGTTGGCGGAGCTGCGTACAAATGGCTGCGCAATTGCTCAAATCTGCATTTGCTGAAAGACAGATTGGGCTACTTATCGGAATTTTGAGAGATGTCAGTCCGACATTTAGTTGGATGATTTTTTTTGTTTTATGCCTTACCTAAAATATAAAAATACATATAAATACATTTAGATCATTTACTTTAATCATTACTATTAGACTGTGAAGAGACTTTCAACCAGCACAACAAAAAATGCTTCTGAAGACAATCACCGACTGCACCTTTAATTAGGCAGTTTTTGGAGTATTATGCAATGTGTGATATAGCCAAAACATATGTGTTTGACTGATTAAATGTCAGTCCATTGGATTAAAGCTGTGAAATAATGAATTTTGGTTAGGACCTTTGGTTAGGACCTTGTTGTACCAAACCCCTGAGATATTTGTCCATCATTGGAACACACATATTAAGATAGTCCATGTGACTTCAGTGGTTCAACTGTAATCTTATGAAGCTCCATCAACACTTTTGTGCCACAAACTATAAAATGTCTTTGTTCACCTACATCTCCCGCATCAGGATACATGTTTACTATGGGTTTTACAACAGTTTCATGTATCTTTGCTGACTCAAACTGCCTTTAGTAAACTTGCATTCTGACCAACAGAGGAGAAGAAAAAGGCAATTTTCTCTGACCCACAAAAGTATTTCTCGAGTTTCTTAATTACAATTAAACCATTGACATCACATGGACTGTTTTGACAATGTTTTTGGTTCCTTTTCTGTACTTTGAATGAATTGAGAAAAAAATAGATGGAGGATTTGACCGATTTAACCTAAAATATCTTAATTTTTGTCCTGAAGGTGAGCAAAGGTCTCAGGGGTTTGGTATGACAAAAGTGTGAGCAATTCATAACATAAGTTTAACTTTTGGTTGAACTAATCCTTTAAGGTTTATCTGATTATAAACATATATGAATATTTGTGCCTGTAATGTTTAAATCCATCAACAGATCAGTTTATACCTTATTTGTGAAATGGCTCTACAAGCAAAGCTTGCACTGTAAGATCAGTCATACCCTTATAAGGAAAGAAATCAGTAGTTGTTGTTTGAGGGTCATTCATCATGACCAGCTGTACCTGAGCTACAGGCTAAAGAATACATATTTGACTGGGAAATAAGGAAGGTCAAATAAGCAGAGTTTGAAAAGATCCTCAGATGCTGTAACACTACCATATAAAGGCAAGAAATGCATTGTTTACAATGTGCAAAATATGTTAAAATGTGGTTTTATCACTTTGACAAAGATTTAATGCTGAAGGGATACTGGACGAGATTGAGAAGGTTATATCTAGGATGTAAGGAAAGAGAGAGAGAGAGATCAAGAGAAATCTGCCAGAGGACAAAAGGGAGGAGTCTTGGTGTGTGTCATCAGCTTGTTGGATTGAGGTGCTGCACCCTGCTGAGTTTAATCCTGGCTGATTAAGACGCAGCAAACAGTCATCTGTGTGAATGCACAAGTGGCTAAAGGTAACCTGCTGTAGACTTGGACTGCTGCTGCATTAACAATACAGTTTCATAGGAAAATAAACTCACAAAGGACAACTGAGAAGAAACAGGCGAGTAACTACCAAGAAGCATAGAAACCTAAGATATCTTTTAAATAGCATCTGAGCAACTGTTATTTTTGTCAACGGCATTTTACCTTTTTATTCTGCATCTAAATCAATACTTCAGGAAGATCTGAACAGGATGTCTACAAACGGAATAAGCGCAGCTCTAAAGCTCCAGTTCGGACTTATAAATCACGAAAATCGATACCTAACTGCAGAGGCATTTGGTTTCAAGATCAATGCATCTGGAAATAGTATGAAGAAGAAACAGATCTGGACTCTGGAGCAGGACCCGGATAGCCAGGTGGTTTTCTTGCGCAGTCATCTCGGACGTTACCTGTCGTCCGATAAAGATGGCAAGGTAAGATGCGAGGAGGAAGTCCCGAACACAGACTGCCGTTTCTTGATTGTGATGCAGTCCGATGGACGCTGGGCCTTGCAGTCAGAGCCATACTTACGTTATTTTGGAGGCTCTGAAGAATATCTTTCTTGTTTCGCCCAGACTATCGGAGAGTCCGAGCTGTGGGCTTTGCACCTGGCTCTTCATCCACAGGCTAACCTGCTAAGTGTTGCTCGCAAGCGCTATGCTCACCTGTCCACCCAAGAAGATGAGATCTCCATGGACAGCAACATCCCCTGGGGTGTGGACTCGCTGATCACCTTGGTTTACCTGGAAGGCAAGTACAGTCTAAAAACCTGTGACAACCGCTTTCTCAAGAATGATGGCAAGCTGGTGATGGAGCACGGCCCTAACACTAGCTTCACCCTGGAGCTCAAGTCTGGCAAGCTGGCCTTTAAAGACTGTGAAGGCAAGTACCTTTCGCCGAATGGCCCCACGGGCACCCTGAAGTCGGGCCGCTGTACGAGACCAGGGAAAGATGAGCTGTTTGATCTGGAGGAGAGCCACCCACAAGTCGTTTTCCAGGCAGCCAACAAAAGATATGTGTCAATCCGTCAAGGTAAGCGGTGATTGTGTGTTTGATGGCATGTGTTGGCTTGGCATAGTCCTAGTGCAGGGATCACCAAACTTGTTCCTGGAGGTCCGGTGTCCTGCAGATTTTACCCTAATCAAACACACCTGAACAAGCTGATCAAGGTCTTACTAGGTGTACTTGAAACACCCAGGCAGGTGTGTAAAGGCAAGTTGGAGCTCAACCCTGCAGGGCACCGGATCTCCAGGAACAAAATTGGTCACCCCTGTTCTAGTAGGTCACAGAGGGATTTTATGATGTGCGACTTTAAAGTTTATATTGAAAGTTGTTTGTGAAAGCCATAGCCGTTTCTGTCAGGTGCGGTTTATGTACCTGAGAAAAACATGTAAAGGTCATTTTCGACGGGATGTGGTAGTTGCAGAGGTTGATTTTCAATGGGAGAAATGCAGAAAGCAGCAAAATGCAAGTGGTTTCATTGATTTCAGGGAAGAAATGTGAGTTAACGTCCACAGGAAAAAGTGGATCCATGGCCAAACCAAATGAGAAGCTCTGGCATAGTCATTACCATTGGTATAAATGTAAAATGCACTAAAAACTAAATTTGCAATGTTGACAAGTTTGATATTGTTGTCAAAATAACCCGTACCCTGCAAAAATGACTAAACAAGCTGTATTATGCAGGTGGTCAGTAGCTGGTCATGCTACTTTATAAAGAAACACTGCTGTAAATGCTCACAAACCGATTGTTGCACACACAAACACAGTTAAATCATCTTTTTAAAAATTATGGATTTTCTGTCAACCCCATAAACAGTTCAAATGCATAAGAAATATTACGTTTTTTAAAACAGGGTTGTGCAATGCCCACTAAAACAAGATTCATGTTTCTGTAGATCCACTTACCTGTTCAAATCCTATTCAAACACGTGTTTTTAATTAAAAGTGCTCCTGAATGTATTCTTCTAGTCTAGACGCTGGTAGGTTTGCAGGAATAGGATTGTATCTCCAAGTCAAAACACTCTGTAAATAAATCTGATAAAAGGATCTCTGCTGATGCACTAAGACTATGTATGAGACACTGTTTTCTTAAGTACACCGAATACATTCAAACACTTTTGCCATGTCAAATGACCATTTACATGAAAGATTCAAAGGACATTAACTTAAATGCTTGCTGGAAAACTTAACTGGAAAGTCAGTTGTTTTTCTGTCTGTTTCTTCCATTTTTGGAGCTAGCATTAACAACATCAGCTATATATCGCAAATCGGTTGGTTAAATCGTCAGACCATTAATCTAGCTGCATGACAGTAGATATATTTACTTGTTTACATTTAAAATGAAATGAAAATGACCAACTTGTATACATTTTAAGGAAAGCACTTCTCTCTTAAAAGTTTGTCTGTATGTACCAGAGCCCAGCTAGTGCTGGGTAGGTTAACCTCACTCCTCTGACCTCTAAAGGTGCTCTAGCGACAGATGCTAGAGGCCAAGGTGTCTAGCCTTCTTGGTAGAACAACCGACTTCCATGAGGAAAGTCGCCAGTTCGATCCCAGATTGGAGGCGTTGGGTGGTGTAGGACCGGTGGGGTCTGGGGACCCAGATAAAAGGTGAGGTTTAGGGGGCCGAGTGTAACAGAGGCCAGCCAGTAAAGTGCTGTGCAGGTAAACCTCATTTATCAGACCTCTAAAGTTGCTTTAGCAACAGACAGTAGAGGCCATAGTCTTTAGCCTCCTTGTTAGAGCAACCTACTCCCATGCCGTTTCAATTCCAACTCAGAGTGGGTTGGGTGGCAACCACTGATATTGACCCTGGGCAGAGCTTGAACAATGTATCTTAACTAAGTGAAATTGGAAATGCAGCAGCTGGCATATCAACAACTCTCATATCAACAAGTCCAAATGGTTAACTGTCATTGCCTTGACACTTGTATAATGAAACTTTCAAACATCCCTGCTGAAAAATCCAGCTTAAACCAGCCTAGGCTGGTTGGCTGGTTTTAGCTGGTCGACCAGGCAGGTTTTAGAGGGGTTTTGGCCATTTCCAGGCTGGTTTCCAGCCATTTCCAGCCTGGTCTTAGCTGGTAAGGCTGGAAAATGACCAACCAAATCCAGCTAAAACCAGCTTGACCAGCCTGGTTTATGCTGGATATAGCTGGTTTTGGCTGGACTCCCAGCTTGGCTAGGCTGGTCAAGCAGGTTTTAGCTGGTCATCTCCCAGCCTGACCAGCTAAGACCAGGCTGGAAATGGCTGGAAACCAGCCTGAAAGTGGCCAAAACCCCTCTAAAACCAGCCTGGTTGACCAGCTAAAACCAGCCAACCAGCCTAGGCTGGTTTAAGCTGGATTTTTCAGCAGGGATAGGTGTGCAGCTGTAGTAGTTTCAACAGTGTGTCCATTTTACAAATAATGCCTGAATAATGCATTTCCAAAATTGCTAACAGGTCAAAGTGCAGACACCCATGGGTCTACCTACAGGTTCAAGGTCATCCAGTAAGACCATTAAATTGTCTGCGGGAAGCAGTCAAGTGAATTGGATTTAACATGTCCACTGTCCAGACGGGTATTTCCAGCAGATTTAAATAGACAGTTTGCCTAAAAATACATATATTTTTTCATTTAACATTTTCATTTTATTAATAAACATGCTGATGTAAACGTTCAATTGTATTTATAAATCATTACAATTTATTAGAAATACGTTCTAAAATGTTTTATTAATTAAAGAGTATAATAAGATTAATAAGCTATAAGCGTTGATGTTCTCTAACTATTAATGTTCTCAGAAGATTTTTTTCTTCGACTTTATCTGTAACTTCTGAGAAAAGTTTGCCAGCATGTTAACCAATGTTTCTTTCAAGAATGTTTTCAGTTAACTGGGACAGTGGATTATCTGGCTACTTATTTTTAATGACTTATAATGGAGTCATTAAAAAGAATAGCCTCGAATGAACATTCGGTTGCCAAATTGGATCTTTCTCATTGATCTGCCAATGAGAGCAAGGGAAGAAATCCCTTGAATACACACAAATATTGCGAATCAGTGTTGTGCTGCTTCTGTGGTGCTTTTAAGCTCATTCACCCTAAAATTATATTCATGAAAGAAAGTCAAACAGGTTTGATAGAACATCATTCAAGATTTTTGTTTTGTAAATTTCGTGTTGACTGTCCCTTTATGTACAGGGATTAGTGGATGAAATGTGTGCTTTCCATTGCTAACTAGAATTCTGGATAGTGTGTGACAGCCTTAGTGTGATGCTCTATAAGACAAAATAGACCTATTGATTTTTAGCATCCATTGTCGTTTCTCAGCCAATTTCAGCCACAAAATTGGATTATAGACTCAAGAACATGATTTTAGGATCAACATCCCTCTATGAAAGGCCTTGTGGCAAAAGAAGGCCACGTATTGTGTCGTGTACTGGTTTTCCAGAGTCATGTGATCAATGAAGACTCAATAACAGTCCAATCACATATACATTTTACTCTGCATGTTGAATAGTTTCCAAGCATATATCCTGCTTAGCAAGTCCTCGTTGGCTCATGTTGATTGGGTAGCGATGTAAGTGCTTTACTTGGAAATTTAAACAATATATTGCATTTAAACCACCATTGTTTATGTGTCACTATTCCTTTTTACACAGTGTCCTGATTTACTATGTGTGCCTGGAAACTAAGCTCCATTAACCTGCATCCCTGCAGACATGTTAATATGAGGTTAGATTTAGGTCATCAGTATCTAAGGGGAATATTACTTTGATGTCGAAAAATAATGTGATATGACGTTGATATTTTGTTGATTTTAGGTTGTGTTGGAAAGTGATCAAAATGCAATGTCTGTCCAACATTGTCCATTGATGTTGGGTTCTGTTCTGATGTCAACCCGATTTTCATTTCCAAACAACATGCAATATTCTACGTTGGAGTGCAAAGTCAATTTGACGTCATGTTGATGTCCTTTGCCGGCCTGCTGGGTTGAGACAACCTTTGAACACCAGTTTCAGTTATGAGAAAGTACAACTATTTGGTAAATTGGTAAATTACTTATGCATGGTACATTTTAAGGCGGCATGTTTAACCACTTAAACTCTGCACCGGGTCCGTGACGTCATCGACATTCGCTTTCAGATTCAAAGGGCTAGCGTTGCACCAGACCCCCGTAAGTTGTGTTGTTTGAAAGTGTAGAATCTATATTTTATGCACATATGCATCACTTTGGTTTTTATTCTACTGTGTAAAAGTTATTCACACTTAAATACACAGTATTTTGGACACCCGAGCTAGGTATGTTACATTGGTTCATTTTCATATTTTTTCATATGACACATGTACAAGTTTTAGCTTAAATGAAAGCTCTTGCCGGTGCTCATACAGTTCTAGCATTCTTTTTACTGAATTATATTCATATTCCAAACAGTTGCCGAATGAATTGTGGTGTTTCCATGGCGCAGAAATGTAAACAATACATTCATGATCAATAAGCAGCCCCAGATAGCACAGACAGCTGTCATCTCTTACCTTATACTGTGCCCTTCAGGGCCATTTCTCCTCTGTTTTTGAGGTGATGTGCATAAGTAATCCTTTTATATGTCTGATGTGGTCCAAACTAGAGGTCTGCATTCCCGCGGCTGTCCCGCGGGCGCTGCAGGACCCGACCAGATTTCTGCGGCGCGGGAATAAATCTGCGAATAAATCGCGGGAGCGGTCGGTAACGGGTTTAATTTGGGACAAGAGCGGGCTGTCTAGCAATATTGAGGATATTGCTATGCGAATGAGAGAGAGAGAGAGAGAGCGAGCTTTGCCTGTGTGTGTGCTTGGTGCTTGTGTGTGTGTGTGTGTATGTGCGCGCGCGCGAATAAGAGAGTGAGAGAGAGAGAGCTTTCCCAGATAGCAAAATACACTCGGGCCAGTTCCGGCTAGATTCTCGGCTGCCGGACTCCGGATGCTTGTGGACTCACTGCCCGATTCCGGCCCGAATCAATCGGGCCAGATGCGGCGGCCGTAAGCGAGCCGACGCTACCGCATCCGCGCTGGAATCGGCCTGAGAGTAATGTACGCTGCGGCCCGGAGCTGGCGCGACTCAGTATTTATATACCTTTATATAAAACCTTTTAATATTACATTGGTACTTGATACATGGTATTACAAGCCTTTGAGTTGATATAACAGCAAACGCCTGTGTGTCTGCTTGGTACTTGTGTGTGTGTTAGTGCACGCGCGTATGAGAGAGAGAGATTGGTCTGTGTGTGTGTGTGCTTGGTGCTGTGTGTGTGTGTGTGTGTTTATACAGCTTGGCTGTCTGGACTGTATAGCTGGAGATTTTCGGTTTTGTTCTTCCCCGCTCTTTAGCGGGATCGGGCGCGGCGGCCAGAAAACGGGGCGGGTCGGGCAGCGGGAAAATAAATTCTTATTATAAGCGGGAGCGGTCGGGTTCGGGCTAAAACCTGGAGGGTGCGGGCGGGAGCGGGATTCAAAATTTGGTCCCACGCAGATCTCTAGTCCAAACACAGTGAATTATATTTGATCAAACAAAAAAATAGTGAAATATGAAAACAATGATCGGTCCCTGTGGCTTGTACAGCACCTCTCATCAGTTGGAATGAAATAACTTTTGCATAGATTATGGTAGAGACCTTTTTCTTTTTTCCTATGATTACAGACATGTGCAGGAACCACCAAAATTAATTACAGCACGCTAGACCACACAGAACCTAAAAGGTACACTTTCAAATTCGAGTTTATAAAAAAAAAATACAAAAAGCGCCTCTTTTTTTAGGTGTTAATTATAACACAGACGACATATACAGCTATTTTAAACACTTTCAATAGTGTTTTATGAAAATTCTAAGGGTTTTCTTTGAAATGACACCAATTTTTTGCATTTACACCTCTTTATGTGGATTTAGGAAGCTTTTAAATTTGGGTAGGCAAAATCAGGGCAGAAATCCCCAAATAGCAGCAGAGTTTAAGTGGTTAAACTCAGTGTTGGGTCAAATATGGCCAAGCCCACAGTTGGGTTAATGTTTTTTTATTTTTATTTAATTTAATTTACTTTTTTCAACACAACTGTTGAGTTTCTCCATTTTTTGACCAATATTTGCATTAAAACAACCCAGCATTTTAAAAGTGCATAGGTCATGCATAGTAAATCACCAATCTACAATATGTGTATTTGCTTATATATTTAAGTCCTATAAGCAAGCAGTGAAAATCTACTGACAGACATTTTCGTTAAGATCACAGTTAGTTAGTAGATCAAGGCACTGGCTTGCTTATTAGGCCTCATGTATTCGGACTGAAGGAATTACAGAATATCAGGCAGGCTGCCAGGGTGAATGTTGGGGATTACTCCAGTAAAGGGCTTAGGAGGCAGTCCAGAGATATTTCTGAAGCATCTAATTTGAGTCTCGGCACACACAATCTGGTCACTTTGACTGGTTGGAATAGACTTGACGGTTGCTGGTGCTGTTATTTAAACCAAGGGTTCAGAGAGAGTGACAGAGATAAGTAGCGTGATCTCTGGTTTACTGAGACTCAGTCAGGTGCATGGAGTACTAACATGCTACAGGTGAATCTACTACTAGATTTGCAAAAACTTGTAACAATATGAAATTATATAATCATGCACAAAGCTTCTGATAAATGTAAAATCGCAAGAATTGGAAATTGAAAAAGAATATTGGTTGTAATAAGTCCACACATCGGTTCACTAACAAATTTATGCACATATAACATGACACTAGCATTATTTTACACCAGTTAGAGGGATTTTAACTTTGATACACTATAGTTTGCATTTTTCTGCTTTTACAAATCACTTTATGGTTATTTTTTGGTAGGAGGATGCTTTCAATACTGCCTGGGAAGTAACTATTTAATGTATTGTCAGAAAATATGGCTAATTCATATGAATAATAATAGTAATGAAAAGATAAAAGGAGATTTTTAAATGTGTCTTCCAAAAACCTTCACACCTAAACCCAACTATAATAATTGGACGACCAAACTGTACTAAAATGTATACATGAGATAAATGAATATGAATTAGCCACTAAATCCAAATATTAGCCACTAAATCATCAAATTACAAATGACTATGAGATTATATTGGCTAATCTGCATGACCATGGCATTTTGAGAGCCTAAAACTTTTAAAAACTGATTGCCATGTGCAAGTTTTTATAAACTGTACCATTATTGTACCACAATTATGTGTGCATGCATGTTGCATTCCATGTCCTCCAGTGATGTAACATATGTGGTGGAAATTCATTCATACACATTATGAGATCTGTTCTTTATACATTATTTAGGCCATACGTAGCAACTTTGTCACCTCTTCAATTTTCATTTAGTAATAAACAAAGAATTTGTCTCTTACCAGAGAGTTCAGATGCTACTTGAGTTCTTTTTTCCTTGATGTCTGTGGGGTTCCTCCCGGGGCCCGGCGGTTGGTCCCTCAACCCTCAACGAGTGGGCCAGGGCTGTGTCACGAAGTCTCAGGATGATCAGTTACCTCAGTGCAGATCCAGAAAGGTTCCTCCAAGACATCCCACTTCTGACACCAAATTGTTGTGCCTGTTTTTTTTAAAGAGGCTTTCTCTGTGGTCAGGAAGACAAATTCTTACCCAATATGTCTTTTAAAGCTTTAATTCTTTGCAAAGAAGGTCACACAATCATACATCAACGCCAGCTTCTGCAGAGTGAGACACAGAAGCAGAGTGAGTTCACTTTTTATCTAGTTTGTAATGGCCACAAGGTCGTCATACATGGATTGCAGTTTCGTTCCCTGCCACATACAGCCTAATTAGTTAATAGAAATAGAACAGGTGACAAAGTTGCCACGTATGGCCTAAATATATGACCTAAATGTATAAAGAACAGATATGTATGAATGAATTTCCACCACACGTATGTGGTGGTACATGACACTGAAACTTTGATGCATGTATTGAGCATGTGACACAATTTCTAGCGAAGCCTCGTATTGTGGCATGTATTGGTTTCAAATGTGGACAAATGAAGCCTTGATTTGTGTCCAATCACATACGTATTTTACTTTGCATGTCAAATAGTTTCGAAGCTCATATCTTGCTTAGCTAGACCTTGTTGGCTGTGGTTGATGGGTTTACGATGAGAGTGCTATTCTTCATAATTTAAACAATGTATTGTATTTAAACAACCATTATTTATTTGTCACTATTGATTTTTACACAATATCCTTATTCAATATTTGTGCCTGGAAATGAACCTTCATTAAGGATATGCACATAGATTCTGGAGTATCGATATATTGATACACAGAAACTTTTCATTTGGTATCGATATTTTTAAAAAGTATCAATATTGTAACTATTCATTCATTCATTTTCTTGTCAGCTTAGTCCCTTTATTAATCCGGGGTCGCCACAGCGGAATGAACCGCCAACTTATCCAGCAAGTTTTTACACAGCGGATGCTCTTCCAGCTGCAACCCATCTCTGGGAAACATCCACACACACATTCACACACTACAGACAATTTAGCCTACCCAATTCACCTGTACCCCATGTCTTTGGACTCGTGGGGGAAACCGGAGCACCCGGAGGAAACCCACGCGAAGGCAGGGAGAACATGCAAACTCCACACAGAAACGCCAACTGAGCCGAGGTTAGAACCAGTGACCTTCTTGCTGTAAGGCGACAGCACTACCTACTGCGCCACTGCCTCGCCTTTATTGTAACTATATTTTAATAATTTCTGCACAACTAAATGTTTTAGTGCTGTGTACAGGATGGTCGGTGAAGCTTTGTATATAAGACGTTACACCAATCAATCTGCGGCAGAACGTGAGCATGCAAGTCGCACGTGGCATTCCATTTACAGAATGGCACAGTGGTAGAGAGGAAACATAGTGTGGTGTGGTGCTACTTCTCATCAGCAGAAAAAAAATTGCACGATGCAATATTTGTGATTAGAAAGTCATACACAACAACAATAAAAGCAACCTTTTCAAACACTTATAGACAACACACCTTGAAACTTCTAAAGAAGCCAAACAAAAACAAGTTGCCCAGTAATCCTCTGCTCAGAAATATATTTATATATAAATGTTTTTTTTTTTACTTGTAATGATCTTTTTTTAATTCCTTAAAAAATCACATTAACATTGAAAATAATAAGTGATAATGTATTAGTATCGTAAAAACTTGAACAAAAAGTATCGGCATTGTACCGCATTAAAAAAGTCGTAGTATCGCCCATCCCTAGCTATCATTAGATCAAACTCAATCATATAAGGCATACCTGCCAACACTCCCATTTTTGACGGGAGTCTCCTGTATTTCACACCCATCTTCCGCCATCCTCCCATTTTGTTATTTCTCCTGGAAAATTTCTAGAATTTTACACATCCCCAAGTCTCCCACGTCTTGACCTTTTTGGTACCAAAAACCCCCACCCAGTCATCAACTTTGGTATAGTATTTGATCATCGCCGCCGCCCAAAAATCGGTCCATGGTACAGTTATTAACTCAATTGAACTCAAATGTTGTCAGGTATGATATAAGGTCATAATTTATTTTATTGCTACACTTCAATGGATACATGGTTTTATTTAATGGACAATTAAACAAAATTGCCAGGCTTTTATTTGTCCTCATAACATTGAAACTAAGGGGCGTCACAGTGGCGCAGTGGGTAGCACAATCACCTCACGCCAAGAAGGTAGCTGGTTCGAGCCCTGGCTAGGTCAGTCGGCATTTCTGTGTGGAGTTTGCATGTTTTCCCCGTGTTTACCGCATCTAAAGACATGTGGTGAATTGAATAAGCTAAATAGGCTGTAGTGTATGTGAGTGTGTGCAAGAGTGTGTGGGTGTTTCCTAGTGTTGGGTTGCGGCTGGAAGGGCATCCGCTGTTTAAAACGTGCTGGATAAGTTGGCGGTTCATTCCACTGTGGTAAACCCAGATTAATAAAAGGACTAAGCTGAAAAGAAAATGAATACATGAATATTGAAACTATGGAGAATGTGGTGGTTATGTTACTTTATTTGATAAATGTCTGATATACTGTAGACTTCTGTCACATTTTTATAAGCACTGGAAGGCTCTATTTTCAACACTCTCCAAGCTTCAAATCTTTTCCTGAAACAACTAGAGGAAAATACAAGTGCTTCATGGGGTTTCATTTCCCCATCCTTAATGTCCACATGCATTTGTATTAATGGAGTTCTTCCTACTTATGAGACATTGTCAAGAGCATGCCAAACCAACAGGTGGCGATATAACACTAAGCATAAAGCCATGTTGGGCAATCAGAAGCTGGCAAAAGTGATAAACTCTGTCTTGAGTCACATTTTCTAGACTTTTTAAAAAAAAAAAAATCAGGAAATCTTTTTCAGAATGTTTCAGTTTCATTCACCTGACACTGCATTTGCATGTGGATAAACAGCCAAACCACATAAGAAAAGCTTTGGTTTAAAAAAAAACAGTTTTTGTGAACAGGACCTCGTAGCCTAGCATGACATTTTCTTTTCCAAATAACACACATACTGGAACTTTAAATGACCTGTCAAACTGTCATATGTACATTTCTAGACAAGTCTAGCTTGTTTCACACATTTTAACAAACTGATATTCTATGAAGACAATAGAGTGGAGGAACTCTGACGTCACTTTGTAGGCTAATCGGCTGCTAGCATAAAACTGGTTCCCTCGTGAAAATCCCTATAGGATTTTCCCATAGGGTTTTCGAAGATTGCGAATAATAAGCTCTGTGTTCAAACACGGTTCATTACACTTACACGTTTTGTTCAGCCGGATAATTGTCACACGAAAATACAACTTTGAGCACTTTTGGATCTTAAATGCAAACGCAAGACTTGAAAAGCTAACGTTAGGCTATAAACGGACTACAGCGCCCTCGGGGCGCTCGTCAGTGACGTCAGCACCACCCTGCTACAGACAATTTATCAAGCTTATTTTTAGAAATAATGTCCATGACAAAGAGTTAATCTCTCTGTTTATTATATTATAATCCACGCTATATATTATAAACTAATAAATACGCAAACACACATAGACCTTTGTGCCTTTTGGATCGTTTTTACGTGGGAAATACATCTGTTTTGCTTTGCGGTTGTTCTAAAAGTTTGTGTATAAATGTGCCTATATAGTCTTATTATGAGACATATTTAGATAAGTGTATCGCTCGCGCACACAGCACGCTTACCTTAACAGACGACAGAAATGAGGCGTGAGGAGGAACAAGTCAATCAAATGCCTGCAAGTTCCATCATGGACACAGAGCAACATTCAATATTCCTTTTTTGTCACGAAGTACAGCGAAAAGCAGCTCATACAGTCACATATGCTGAACGTTTTATGGAGGAGTGTAAATACTGCAGTTAAATGTGTTCAGATGAAGAAAAAAAGACGAGAAATCACTTGATCACGTTAAAATGACAGTTAATATGTCTGTATTTTTACACATTTATTCACACGTTTTCATTACTGAGAGCAGGAAAGAAACAGGCTGCTGCACTGGTGAGCAGTATCTTCATATTATCGTTTAATTAAAATAAATGATCAACAAATTAGTCTGTCTCGACAGCCTTTATAAGTGAAGGAATTATCTACACACAATCTGAATTCTCAATTAGAATAATACAACAAACTATAAAATACTCTTCATGAAAATACCTAAATCACAGACAAATCCAAATGCCCAACACAAGCGAGCCGCGCTCCAGACCAGATCAGCTCGATGACGTATACAGTCCCCGACGCCGCCTGTAGTCCCATTTAGCAACTTGATAGCAACAGTCTTTTTAAAGAAGCATAATCGATTTAAAAGTTGAAGAGTGTGCTGTAACTGATGTGTTTTATATCGTAGAACAAAACGTGAAAGTATCTTGAGTTGGTGTTTGCCACGGACCTTATTTAAGCGATTTTACTGAAACCTCATTCAAAAAAAGCCATTGAGTTTGGGACGAGGGAACCGGAAGTGCTAAAATGCTAACTCGCTTCCGGGTTTTTTGCATACAAATTGACGTCATAGTTCCTCCACTCTATAGCTGCGTCTCAAATCTCATACTTATGCACTTTTCTATGCCAATGAATGCACTTTAATTACTCGGATGCTGCACTTATTCAACCGGTAAAATGAAATGTGTAGTGTTGGACACTTCACACACTCAACGACCGCACCTTTGCTCTTGTAGCAGAAGGGGCGAAGCTATCGAGAGCATATGTTGGATAAATTTGTTTATTTTGGATTATAAAAGTAAAATTCTCTTTCGATAGTGATTATAGCGCCTCCCGATGGTAAATGCGGTTATATTCATGGCAGGTATCATTTGACAGTTTGGTCATTTATTTGACTAATTAAGCAACTGTCAAACATCATCAGGGAAACAGTTTGAATTTCCGCTTAGTAAAATAAAACGTCAGTGTTTCATTTGCGACTACACTACATACACTATGGCCCCGTTTACACTAGTGCGTTTTAGTTTTAAAACGGCGTTTTAGAATGAAAACGATCCGCGTCCACACTCGCGTTTTACCCAGCGTTTCTGAACTGCTCTCCGTCCACACCAAAACGCTAAAAACGCACATCACGTGACCACACAGACACTCTCTGCCAAGCGCTGCAGCCTGTCTACCCAGATGAGAGCTATGCTAGTCGGACTTCTCATCAAGCATCTCCCGCTGGATCTAATCTCACTATATTTATTAAACGGGATATTTCATTCATATTGTTGTCTTTATCTAACGACATATTCCCTGACTTTGGTCATTGGATTTTTTCTCAGGTAACGTGTTTTGGCTGAGCGCAAAGATACGTTAATGATTAATGAAACCACGTAGCCCATTCTGTATATTGACTGATCGCTTGCCTTTATTTCCTATAATGTAAAAACTTATTGTATGTTATACTTTTATAATGGCCATTATCGATTATTAAAACTGATATTTAGCAAAAGAGAGGGTGTGTTTCGTATTTTCACTGAAATTGAAAGGAGGCAGTTGTTATAGGCTCCGTTTTGTTATAAATATTCACAGAGTGAAGATGACGCTCATATATGCAGCACGACGCCTCAACATTTCTGCTGTCTGTTAAGTTGTTAATATCAAAATGAAGATAGGCAGTTCCTTAAATCATGTTTACATTTTATTGTTGAGAAAGTGGAACAACGTAGCCAGGGTGATGTGAATGAAGTTATAAAGTTTGAAGATTTACCCGTGTCCTCGGTATAGTCTGTTTTCCATATCAAACTGAGAAGAAGAGACTGCAGCCTTGATCAAACTTGCGAAGTCTGAACTTACAAGGAGAAAATGCAGGACTGAACTGTGTGTGTTAGGCTACTTAATATTCAGGAAAAGCCCCAATCAGAGAGGCGAATGTCAGCAGCCCCGCCTCCGTTTTCAGATGTCTCCGTTTTCCATCATCCACACTGAGACGGAGCAGCAGCGTTTCAGAATGAAAACAACCTCTCCAGCGTTTTCGAAACGCTCCGTTTTTGGCGCTCGAGAACTCCGGCGTAGTGTGGACGGTTGGCGTAACCGTAGCAAAACTTGTGCGTTTTCAAACTAAAACGCATTAGTGTAAACGGGGCCTATGCTGTTAAGTGTGTAGGTGCATAAGCAGTGCACATAGTGTATAGTGTGCCATTTGGGACGCAGCTATTACGCTGTGCAGAATTTAACATACTGTTGTTGACTACATGAAAGAGCCTTTGAACAACTGTGGTAACTGAACGGTACTTATAAGTGGATTCTCAGTAGGTGCAAGTGAGCTGAAAGAGAGAGTAGTGATTACATTGGTTACAGCATATATATTATCAGCTGGTTTGACAAACTGCATGGTATAAAGTGTTATAAATAAATGACTTGAGTCGAGTCTTTTGTGAGTATAGTCACTTTGAGGACCGAGCCAAACTGCTGCCAAAATTCTGTATAAGCTGTACTGTTTGCTTATGTAATTTTGTAGAGACGTGTTAAAGGGACAGTTCTCCCAAAAACAAAAATATCCTCAACACTTATGTAAGAGGCTAAATCATCATATGCATTTGTTTATATGACAAAACATGCTTTGTGACTCAAGAAGGTCCATACTGAATACAAAGGCAGATACTGACAAGATCAGGGCCTGTTGTGTGGACTTATGGTTTTATGGTGTGGTCACATGTTGATTGGTCAGTTTGAATGTCTTGAATGGCTTTAGTCACATGGTCAAGAAAGATACAAGATAGGTGGTAAACTCGAGCTCTGTCTCTTTTCCTGCCCTGCTTCTCTCCTGCTCTGCTCCTCTCCTCCTCTGGAGTCTATCTTCTCTGACTCTACTGCAATCAGGCTTTTGGGCCTGCTCTCTTTGTCTCTCTCTCCTTCCCCCCGTGTCTCTCCTTCTACCTCTGGTAACTTTAATTTTACTTTTAAGCTGGGTACAATTTATACCATATGTTTTATCATTTCATATTTTATCATTTTATACAGTATTTTGTTATTAATTCAGTTGTAACCATGGAGAATTATTGTCATTAAATCATTTCATTTTCAAGTATTTGTGAATTACTTTTGATTTAACATCAACACTTAATTGTTCCATATAGCAATACAGTACAATCACATAATATCAACGCTCTCCCACATTTATAGCTATTAATACTGCCCTTATTTCCGTTTTTGGTATGAGATTGCAGAAGAATGGTTTGACTAGAAATGTACAGTTTTTTACCATCATGCTGATCACTTTTTAGTCGCTCGGCAGAACTACAGACAAACAAAAATATTCTGACCCCCTTGTATATTTCTTTTTCCAATTTCTATTTAACAGAGAGCAGATTTTTTTAACACAATTATAAACATAATAGTTTTAATAACTCATCTCTAATAACGGATTTATTTTATCTTTGTCATTATGACTGCAAATAATATTTGACTAGAAATTTTTCAAGACAGTTCAATACAGCCTAAAGTGGCTTTTAAAGGCTTAACTAGGTGAACTAGGCAGGTTAGGGTAATTAGGCAAGTTATGGTATAATGATGATTTGTTCTGTAGACTATTGAAAAAATATATAAAGCCTAAAGGGGCTAATAATTTTGATCTTAAAATGTTTTTTAAAAATTAAAACTGCTTTTATTCCATAGATATATACATTAGATGTCGCCTGGCCTATTGTTGTCTATTGGACGGAATGCGTCAATAGCACCGCCATCTTGCTACAGGGTAGCGCTCCTTTGAAATGAATGCGGGACCAAGGTACAGTGGAGGACTGTGGCCATCCAAAGCCAGAGATATACACATATACACATATATCTATGATCGGGAGTTTTCCTGGATGTTAGTATTTATTTATTTTTTTCTAATTACGAAAATGATAATTTTACATCACTTTTCTACATTGATGGATCAGTGACCGCACGGGCATTCCTGACAAAAAGCTTGTGTTTGTGTGTACAGAAATGTACTATTCACCCTCCCTGTTAAATTGAATCTTATCCGTGTCCTAAAACACACCTCCTCTCCTGCTTTCACTTCTCATACTGACGGAGGGAGCGATTAGTTTGTGAATGAATCCCCCGAACGGCTCTTTCACTAACATTAGCCGACAATAATACAAGTTTCTGGCAGCGCAGCATCTCGTTGTCATATTTCTTTTGCATTGTTTGCTGATTTTATTCAACAAAACTAGCATAAGCCGAGTGTTTAGTGTGAGTTGGTGCTACTATCCCTTATGGTGAATGCAGTAAGTGACTGTATCATCAATAACGTTACCTGATTAGCACAAAAGTTCAGAACATACAAAAACAGAAAAAAACTTGATATTAGCTATGAAATGTTCTGCCTTTGTGCTTTGTTTTCTTTGTTTGCTCGCTACTACGCCCGTAGACATCGCTAAAGTCCCGCATCTTCACGTAATAACACTGTGTTGACTAGTGCGGTTGAATGACATTTGTCCTGGGAGCACTGTACCAATGTGGCGGCGCTATTGACGCATGCTCAGGGTCCCTATGCGATATCTAGTGTATATATCTATGCTTTTATTCTAGCTGAAATAAAACAAATAAGACTTTCTCTAGAAGAAAATGTATTATCAGACATACTGTGATACTTTCCTTGCTCTGTTAAACATAATTTGGGAAATATAAAAAAAAAGAAAAATAAATTCAAAGGGGGGCTAATAATTCTGACTTCAACTGTATATAATATCAAAGTCGAAGGCTGTTTTATTCCAGCATTTCAAAGTATATATTATTTTGTGTTCAATAAAAGAAAGTCAATCAAACAGGGTTGGAAGAAGTAGAGGAGCTAATGATGACAGAATTTTCATTCTTGAGTTAACTATTAATTGAAGTCTCAAGCTGTCATGGTGAATTTCTTTTTCCAGGAGTTTGCATCTCAGCTAATCAGGACGATGAGACGGACATGGAGACATTTCAGATGGAAATCGACAAAGAGACGAAGAAGTGCATGTTCAGAACCAATGGTGGAAACTACTGGACTCTTGTAACTCATGGAGGGATTCTGTCCTCGGCCACGGAAATGTAAGAGCATGTTGGTTGAACTAATGCATGTTTCATATTTCTTTCAAAATGTGATTGTTGAAGCTTGATAATCATGAACAACTTTAAAATAATAGTTGACTCAACTTAAGATTTTAAGGCAATTTTTGAGTTTACTCTACTTAAATCGAGTCAAGTGCATGCTAATGCACTCCTGCATTGGGCTCACACAAATAGCTGCCAACATTTGTCCCTGAAAATCCGGGAGACCAGGGGCCTCATGTATCAACGCTGCGAACGCACAAAAACTTTGCGTACGCCAGGTTTCACACTCAGAATCACTCACGTTTGGATGTACTAAAGATGAACTGAACGTGGGAATGTGCGCAGCTCCATGGCTGCTTTATGCCTGGCGTATGCACATTTTTTGTGCGTGTCTGTTTTATTTCCTTTGGCGACTCCTAGAGGCAGTTGTGTTAAATTGCTCTCTACAAAGTGTCTGAGCCTTGAGACGGGTTCATCTAGCAGGTATATAAGGTTTCCATACCATACAGTTGACCAGCTAAACATTAAAGCACAATTTGCAGCGGTCGCCTGTTTTCCCAATGTAATCTGAGCTATCTACTGCACGCACATTTCTATCAAGGCACCATCTGAAGATGAATTTGCATGCATGAATCAGAAACATTTCCATTCAATAAATGTGCAAATAAAATATAATGCACAAACTTATTAATGATTCCTACTTGTCTTTCTCGTGATAAATAGTTGGCAAAATCTGATATGTAGCGGAGGGAAAAAAGAAGAAAGAGTTCATAAGATGCTGGATTCGAACCGAGTTCATGCTCGAATGTGTCAAAACATGTTGACCTGCGTCTTACTAGCTGCGCCACTGAGACTGTTAAGGGTGCTGCAACATTTTACACCTATAAACCACACTATTTCTTTTCTAATTTACTCAGTGCGATGTTCAGACCCAACTGTGTTAACCGCATCAGCTAAACTCTCCCACTCTATTTTTTTCTTTTGTTGTTAATTCCGGAGAACAAACTAGCAAATAACACCGATTTTCTCCGGTCTACCTCCGAAAGGGGCACCTAAAATTCACATTCTGTTGAAAGTTTCGCTTCTTGCTTGCTTTTGCCTTTGCTTTTTCGTTGGGTTTTGCCAAAGTAGAGTCATTTGCATATTCATACGGGGGAGGAGGCAGGGAGGGGTTTTGTGCTCGTGCATGTTGCGCTCAGTTTCACGTTCATTCGGATGTACAAAAGAATATGCGTGAGATTCGGCGTACTCAGTGTTTCATACATCTGAATTTTTTCTGCGTACGCACATTTACAACTTTGTGCGTACGCAATGTTTTAGTATTCTTTCCACGCAAGTCTTCGTACATGAGGCCCCAGGGGTGTTAGGTTCGGGGGTGAGGTGTCCGAATAACACTGTTGAGAACCGGGTACTGTTTACTGTGGTGTTAGTGACTACTATGAAGCGTGTTTCGGGCGGCCGCTATGATCTGATCCTATACCAATGTTGGCGACCTGGGGGTTTCACATACTGGTGGGGTGGGGGGGTTGAAATTATGGGAGTTTTCCAGGAAAAATAACAAAATGGGTGGGTGGCTGGAGATGGGTCTGAAATACGGGAGACTACCCGTGTAGGCAGGTATGCTCACAACATACACTCTGCCTATGTCCAGCACGGCATATCATCACTGTCTCGCGCTGAACGCTGTCGACCAATCGCAACAAGCTGTCATCGGTCTAATCGGCGCAGATTAGCTTTGCACTAAAAAGGGGTTTGGGAACAAATGAATCACTAAAGGATTCATATGGGAGTCGCTGGGATAATTAGGTAAAAAAATAAATGCATAAGACAATGAAAGGGTTTTTTGACCTTGCATGCATATTAGACTGTTGTTGGAGACCCTTACAACCAAAATATGACCCTTTTTAATGTATAATAGGGGCTCTTTAAATAGTTAGGATTATGTGCATCTACATGAGGGGTAGGGTATAGGTATGGATTATATTTATAAATAAAATAATGTTCCAGGATCAATATCGTTGTTAATCCAGGATCGCATCCTACTTGGCAAAATCAAACCCACCTAAATAAACAAATTAAATGTGTGTTCTCCTAATTGGTAGAGAAGAAAACACCATGTTCGACATCGAGTGGTTGGGTCGACGAATCGCTTTGAAGGCAAGCAATGGGAAATATGTGTGCACAAAGAAAAACGGCCAGCTGGCTGCAGTGAGCGACTCATTGGGTGAGTACAAACGCATTCATCAGGATCAGATACACACACAATGACAGGCAAATAATAACACTTATGTCCTCGACAGGAGAAGATGAGCAGTTTGTGCTGAAGCTCATCAATCGTCCCATCCTGGTCCTGCGTGGAGAAAATGGCTTTGTGTGTCACCACAAAAACTCCAACACCCTGCACGGCAGTCGCTCCTTTTACGACATCTTCACACTGCTTTTCAGCGATGGCGGATACCAAATAAAAAGTGAGTTATATTTCTATTGGTTGAGCTTTGACTGAGGTGGAACCCACACTCTTCTACTCTGGATATTACAGTACTGTGTGTTTTATTTAGCTTGAACTTACTGTTTTGGAGGTTAATGTTTACTTTAGTTAGGCTCTTGACCCTTGACTGTGTAACATAAATACACTACCTGAATAAAGTCTTGTCGTCAATCCGAGTTGTAAGAGCTACAAATAATAAGTTGACTTCTAGTTGATCATTCGGGAAAGTGGCAGAAGGTAGACATTTCCAATGAATCATCTGTTGAACTGCATTCCAATCATCACAAATACTGCAGAAGACCTACTGGAACCCGCATGGACCCAAGATTCTCACAGAAATCAGTCAAGTTTGGTGAAGGAAAAATCATGGTTTGGGGTTACATTCAGGATGGGGGCGTGTGGGAAAGTGCTAGATACCTCTTCGGACAGAGATTTTTCAGGACCAGTCTCAAAACAAAGGGGTAAGAAAATTTCCCAGAATACACCAGCGACAATGGCAGGATAGCTGCACCCGAAAGGAAAGAGATGCACAAACTGGTATTTTTTGTCATTATTATGAGTTTCTACAACAAACAAGCACATGTTTTAATATATTCATAAACGCGTTCGTGTTTTACCGTCATGCTTAAAAAAAAAAACGCCAAAAATAAAACCCGCTAAATTTGGCTATCTATATTCCCTAATGATAACTCCTGTACAGCAGTCCCACAACACTCGATGACACTTGAACACCCTGTCAAAAAAGTCTACTGGCAGGGAATGAGCTTTTTACAGTGTCTGCTATAATGTTAACGTTGTTTTTTGTTTGTTTAAATAAATGAATATGGCCATGATGTAAATACACAGTGTAGTTACGATCTTACTGCCACATTATATTGTCAGAACATAATATATGCCTTCACTGATTTTTTGAAGCTAAATACCAAAAAATAACACAACTGGAATAACTACAGCAGTCATCATCGTAAATCTCATATGAAGCAAGAGATCGCGATGATATATGATGACGTTTGCAGCCAGGTGCTGTAGTGCTGTCCTATTTCTTAGGGGTAAGTTTTGAACCCCTTCCCCTTCACACTTTGTTTCAAGGGCCAAGGGGAAGGGGTAGGGCTACAAAATAGAATTGGGATTGTGCCCTAGACTTTTGATAAACTTGCAGACTGCAAACTGGTAAGAGACACCTCTTTTCTTGTAGACGTCTTGAAGACGCAATATGACTGCAGACTAACCAACATGTCTCAATAAAGAAATTCTGCTTCTTCTAGTCTCCTGGACTGGGCTCTCATTTTTATAATGTTTTCCAACAGTAGCCAAGGCTCACACATTGTCTTGCTCACTGGTATTAAGCTGATTGGTAAACCAGCCAAGGCCCACACATTGTGTAGTTCACTAGTGTTAAGCCACTTAGCAAGGTAGCCCAGGCATACATAGGCTGTTTCTCAATGTGCGTTTTTCAGTGGTCTTGTGTCCTTGTGTTCTCGTGAAACGTCATCAACAGCTGCCTAAGTTCAGTTCCAATACTCAAGACCGCAAGTATGGAGGACCCGTGAAACTTCCCGGATGTGTTCTTGATATCGAGGACGCACCGATGCAGACTTGAGCACCGAACTCGCTCTGGAAGTCCCAGAAGTCATTGCTACTGGAGGTGGGAAGTGCAGCATTTTATCTAGATTTATTATTAAAGTTCATAGATATGAATTATTTACCTCAGGAGTTTCCCTAAATGAAACTGTGAAAGTAAACATTACCATGGACACCTTAATAAAGGAATAAACAGATTAAGGGTGTTTGTTTGCTGAAATTCGTATTAAAATCTGTTTTATTTATATTGTGCGGTGTATATTTATAATGTTTTTATGCAAAGTATATATTTTTAAAAGGGGAAAAACAATAAATCATTGTATGAGTGCTGTAATGTTTCAATAATTTACCATTTAAAACACGTGAAGGTCATGTGACCATCAGGAAGAACACAGCATCTCAATTCTCAAAGGACGCGTTCTCTGCCCTCGCGGTCTCCTGAGTTCGTTCTTCCGAGGACACCTGGCAAGACCGCTCTCCACAAGAACACAAGTCCGTTCTCTGCGTTCTTGGAATTGAGAAACAGCCATAGTCTGTTGCAAGGTTGCCCGGGCCCGATCCTGACAAGCTGGTGTCCTGGAGGGTTTGGCTCCAACTTGCTTCAACTTAAACCTTCCAGGAAGTTTGTAGTATACCTTGCTATGTAGTAGAGCTTGCTTAGCTTGCTTAGATGTGTCAGGTTGGGATCGGAGCTGGACTTCCAGGACCGAGTTTGGACGCCCCTGGTCTAATTCACTAGCGTTAAACTGGTCAGCAAGGTAGCCCCACCTGCACAAGGATTGAAAAAGACAGGTCTCAACAGAGACAGCAGAATAAACCTTCAACTCATACCTGCCAACACTCCCGTTTTTCCAGGTAGTGTCCCGTATTTTAGCCCCATCTCCCGTTTTGTTCTGTCTCTGGAAAAACTCCCGGAACACCCCACCCTCCCCTCCCCCATGTGCACCAAAACAAACGTGCAACCATCTCCATAACTGCGCCCCCCTCTTCTCTACGCATGCACACCCAACCCCTCTTCCCACCCCCAGTCTCCCGGATTTTATGAACCAAATGTTGGCAGGTATGCGTCAACTATTCTGGCATATGTTTAATGCAGCAAATGCCTTTCCAGCCACAACTCGGTAAACCAGAGTAAGGAGGTTTCAATTCCAAATTGTTTTAAAATTATATTGAGTTTGGAGTTTGAAATGTATATTTTTTTAAAAATTGTACAACTTTAAGTTTTTCGTGACTCCTCAAACCCTGTTTTTCATATCTGAAAATATGAGTGGCCTGTAAGATTTTTTTCCCAGTATCATATCTAATTGTGTTCTCTGGCACAGGTGGAAATCAGAAGTTCTGGTACGTCTCCAGCAGTGGTCTGGTGTGCACAGATGGGGACAAGCCTGAAGATTTCTTCTTTGAGTTTGTGGAGTATGGTCGGGTTGGCATCAAGGCCCAGAACGGCAAGTACCTGCGTGGCGATCAAGGAGGAACGCTAATGGGTGACGGTCTCAGTGTGAATGCCTCATCCTTGTGGGAGCACTGAGACAACAGGGACACAGAAACACAAACATAGACTCACTGAAAAACATAGAGCTCTCATGATGACATCTGCGGAACCAAATGACTTCTCACTTTCTCGAATCTGTTCTGTCTGTGTATGCATGTGTTTGTGTGTAACTGAAATATGTGTGGTTTTATTTATCTGTAATGCTGTTTTCCACCATGGGATAAAAAAAAACTAAACAGATTTTATGTAGCTACAGACATTTGTTCTGCTTTCTTTGGAGCATTCATTTTGGGAACTAGTCTATTTTTTTGCCCTGGTTTTGCTAAACTTTTGCACATGTTTGTGATCTCCGAGTAATCAGTGAGGTTTATTTATAAATTAATTTCGAGAGGATCACATGCTTATGATTTATCACGGCCGGTCTCGTATTAGTTAATAATTATCTTCCAATCATATGAGCCCTAAGCTACTATAAATAACCAGTTTTCAGTCCACTTTATCTTCATCCGAAAGAAAGCCCTCTTCCTCCCCAATTCTCTTCCTTTACCATTGATCGGGCGCCACGGCGACCCAGTGGTTATCACTGTGAGCCCCACAGCAAGAACACTGCCGGCCCTGGTCCCGCCAGGCAAGTAGGTGTTTCTGTGAGGAGTTTGTATATTCTCCCCTTGTCCATGTGGGTTTTCCCTGGGTTCTCCGGTTTCCTCATACCATCCAAAGATATACATCATGCATAACAATCAAGCACTTGTCTAGCCCCTTTTCTCACATGTTTCCTTAGCTACCGCAGCCAGAGAGTTCTGATATCCACCGAGCTCAAGCTCCCCTCTCGCTCAGCAAACTGGAGAAAGCCCGCGCTTGAGGATCCCTTGATCAGTTAGCATTTCTGTGTGGCTTTTACATGTTCTTCCCGTGTGCTTGTGGGTTTCCTCTGAGTGCTCCGGCTTCCCCCACAGTCCAAAGACATGCACTATAGGTACATTTGGTGAATGCAAGAGTGTATGGTTTCTAGTACTGGGTTGATAAAATATATGCTGGAATAGTTGGCGGTTCCTTCCGCTGTGGTGACCCCTGATAAATAAGGGACTAAGCTGAATGAAAATTGTTTAATAGTAAAACAAATTACTTTAACATTTTTAAACTTTAAATTAATTTACATTTCCAAGCAAAACTTTGAAGTATTGACAAGGTTTATTTACATATTTTATTCGAAAAATAAGAAAAAAACACCTGATGCAAATAAAAACAAAGGTATTGAGGGTTTTGATATGACTTCTGCACCGCTTTTTCTTAAAGATTTCTTTCGATTTTCACAATACCAACTCATGCGTTTCTCACTGTTATATAATGCAGTTGTAATTTTTATCTCGTTGATCAGCTGGTTTATTTAACACCTGAATTGCAAAACAAATCTGAATTGGGAGATCAAATATCATATTTATTTGTTTGTTTATTAATTATCCCATGGTGGAAATGTGTATTCATAAAATACCATTTGATTCATATGAAAAAATGCTATGTTAAGCCGTGGTCACACTGTACTTTTCGCCCCATAGGCTTCCATTAATACACATGCGAATGAATCACAAGAAATCGCAAGCTTGTGCGACAAGTTTCAAGCTTGGTGAACTATGACCTGCGAAAATGCATCGAGTGATTGCGTGAGACCAACAGAAGATCAAAAACATGACCTCTCAACAGAAATTTAAAATATAGGCCAATCACTCGCTTGTTTACCCAGCAGGCACAGGATGTCAACATGATGTAAGATTGAGGTTGTACCCCAATGTAGGGCTGAGCCGATAAACAATTTTTTATCAAATTGCGATAAGGTTGATGACAATAACAATGATAATGACTGGATTTTTGTCCTCTATAACGATCTAAGAGTCAATCACACATCAGAAATGTGCTGCAATGTTAATATTAGAGACGTATCGAACTTTCGCCCACTGAAAATCTATATAGCTTGATGTTGTGTGGACGTTACCAATATGATGTCTATCAGACGCTGGACTATGGTTGCCAGACCTGATGAATAAATGTCTTAATGTGACAGGCTCGACGTTAGATTTTGGCCACTTTCCAATAAAACCTAAAATCCACAAAATATTAAAGTCATTTCACATCATTATTGGACGTCAAATAAAATTCAAGAGTTCACACTTAGCTGATAATCAATAAAGCATAATTGGCATGCTGTCCCGAGAGAGAGCCGTAAGCTCGTAATTTCCTCAAGCTCGAGGCTCCCTCCCATTAGAAGGACGAAAGGGGAGTTCGAGCTCAGTTAGGTCTCGAGAACTTCCCTGCTTGTCGCTGTGTGAGAAGTGTAAACTAAGTTTATCTTGGGTGATAATTTGGTTAAGCCGATTGGCTATGGTGTATGTTTTTGGACGGTGGTTTTTGGAAACCCACGCAAACACAGGGAGAACATAGAAACTCCGCACAGGAACGGCAACTTGCCGGATAGGAGGTTGGACCAGCAGTGTTCTTGCTGTGAGGCGACAGTGCTAGCCACTGGGCCACCGTGTCGCCCTATAGAAAAAGTGGAGGTGGAAGGGGGGAAACTTTAAGACGAAGATAACTGGAGTGAAAAACTTATTTATAATGATTCCGTAATCCTCTAATAGAGCAGATTACAGAGCTAATGAGGATATAATAAGCATGGGATCCTCTCGAAATTAGTTTATAAATAAACAACACTTTTCCTTAGATGCTGGCAACCTAAATCTAAGGGTGCTTTCACACCTAGACTTTTGTTTCGGAACCTGTCTCGTTTGCCCAGTTAGCGATTTTCGTTTGGCATATGTAAATCCACCAATTGCGCTCGCATCTGCGCCAAATCAGTCGCTCTGAGATCGCTTGATAGAGGCGGTCTCGGCTCGATTGAAACGAACTTCGGAGCGCATTATTTATAGTTAGAAAGCGATGCAATCCGAGCCCAGCTTTATCACAGTGTTTTATGGATATGTAATCTGCATACGGCTATATGAAGAGGGAATTATGAGTAGGGCGGGAGGTCATTACAGACATGCCAAGTCTCCTGAAAGTTTCAGGAGTCTTTCGCAAATGCACAGAGACTCCCGGATGCCCACAAACGTGTGATAATCTCCCTGAAATCGTGCGTCTCTCTACCGCTCCTCAAATATGTCAAGCACCCTTCTCACCCCTCCCCAACGCATCCCTTCTTGCTCTTCAGACATGTCGCGCACCTTGTCAAACATCACCAAACCACCACTTACACGTGACTTGTTTTAGCTCGTTTTGGTCTGTTTAGAAACTTTGCGGTGTGAAAGCGAACTGCACCAAGAGCAAATAGCAACAATGTAACAATTGTAATCTTTGTTTCAGAACAACTGAATCGATTCACAGGTGTGAGAGCACCCTTAATGCCCTTTTCACAGCACCTTTCGACAAAATTTTGCATGCTCAAACTCTAGTGTGACCGCGGCATTATACTTTATACCACAGGTGTCAAACCTGCAGCTCTGCACAGTTTAACCTTTTAACCCTAATATAACACACCTGATCAAACTAATTCACTTCTTCAGGCTTGTCTGAAACACACAGTTAAGAGTGTTGAAGCAGGGTTAAAAACTAAACTGCATGGCTGCGGGCCTTCAGGAACTGAGTGCAGAAGCCCTTGTATACATTAAACTTTTTGTCATTTTTCATATCAGTTAAAACGAAGCTTGATTATTTAGGCTGTTAAACTGTTCATTTAAAATGTGTCTTATGAAATGGATCTGTTTGTTAGAAGCCTCAACGTGTCAAAATGTCTTTGAACCCTGGAAATATTCCTTTAGCAACTTCATTTGTTGATGAAATTAACCATAGGTGACGAATAGATCTGCAAAAAATATATTGTAAACATGGAAATGACGTCTGTTTTTGTGTGGTGGTGCAGCTTTTTTCAAATAAAAAAATAGCACAGCGTACTATGTTGAATGCTCTGAGGTGCGTGTGAGAACGAATGACATGATGATTACTACCCTGCTCTCGTAAAAGTCCCTTCTTCAACTAGACAGATAGACAACTCCCTCCACTGATATATTGAACTGGAGAATGGATTTATTGCGACCACCACTTCCGGTGTATATGGAACAGAGTAAAACTGAAATACAGAGGGAAAACAAACATAACAAAATGAGAATTTAAGAAATATTACTGTACAATCGAAAGAAACGCACATACAGTAACAGCATGATGATGTGGATGCATGAACTGCTGATCTAAAGCAGTCTTACTAAGTAAAGTTTAGCATGAAATAGGTCCCCAATATTAATTTGTAATGCACATAAAATCCTTATGAAATATTTCAATACTTACAGACAAAGCTTCTATAAGAAAATACAAAATTAATAGACAGATGAAGATCTGAGAGACCGTGTGGCTGTCAGCATCGACTTAATGTTTCAAAATGGCTGATGTTTAGGTGACATAGATATATACATTAGATGTCGCCTGGCCTATTGTTGTCTATTGGACGGAATGCGTCAATAGCGCCGCCATCTTGCTACAGGGTAGTGCTCCTTTGAAATGAATGCAGGATCAAGGTAGAGTGGAGGACTGTGGCCATCCAAAGCCAGAGATATACACATATACACATTTATCTATGATCGGGAGTTTTCCTGGATGTTAGTATTTATTTATTTTTTTTCTAATTACGAAAATGATAATTTTACATCACTTTTCTACATTGATGGATCAGTGACCGCACGGGCATTCCTGACAAAAAGCTTGTGTTTGTGTGTACAGAAATGTACTATTCACCCTCCCTGTTAAATTTGATCTGATCATGTCCTGAAACACACCTCCTCTCCCGCTTTCACTTCTCATACTGACGGAGGAAGCGATTAGTGACAACAGCTGACAATAATACAAGTTTCTGGCAGCGCAGCATCTCGTTGTCATATTTCTTTTGCATTGTTTGCTGATTTTATTCAACAAAACTAGCTTAAGCCGAGTATTCAGTGTGAGTTGGAGCTGCTTTGCCGTATGGTGAATGCAGTAAGTGACTGTTATCATCAATAACGTTACCTGATTAGCACAAAAGTTCAGAACATTCAAAAACAGAAAAAAACTTGATATTAGCTATGAAATTTTCTGCCTTTGTGCTTTGTTTTCTTTATTTGCTCGTTACTACACCTGTAGACAGCACTAAAGTCCCGCATCTTCACGTAATAACACTGTGTTGACTAGTGCGGTTGAATGACACTTGTCCTGGGAGCACTGTACCAATCTGGCAGCGCTATTGACGCATGATCAGGGTCCCTATGCGATATCTACTGTATATATCTATATTTAGGTGAAAGATCACATAATGATAAAATTAACAGATCACTACCACCTAGTGGAGCAAAATGGTATTACACTGGAACCAGCACAATTACACTTATTTAGTTTTTTAGGTATTACTTTGGAGTATAATAAAACTCGCAAAAACGGAAATGCTTGTAGTTTCTGCCAACCCGACTTTACACCATAACTTTTCAATCCAGATGGATGGGGCAACCATTACTGCATTCAAAATGTTAAAAAAGCCTTGGAGTAACGATTGATGACCAACTAAACTTCTCTGACCACATTTCTAGAACTGCTCGATCGTGCAGATTCGCACTCTATAACATCAGAAAGATCCAACCCTTCTTATCTGAACATGCAGCTCAACTCCTTGTTCAAGCTCTTGTTCTCTCCAAACTGTATTACTGCAACTCTCTACTAGCCGGGCTTCCAGCTAACTCTATCAAGCCTCTTCAACTGCTCCAGAACGCAGCAGCACGAGTGGTCTTCAATGAACCTAAAAGAGCACATGTCACTCCGCTGCTAGTCCGTCTGCACTGGCTGCCAGTTGCTGCTCGCATCAAATTCAAAGCTCTGATGTTTGCCTACAAAGTGACTTCTGGCTTTGCTCCTTCTTATCTGCTCTCACTTCTGCAGATCTATGTGCCCTCCAGAAACTTGCGTTCTGTGAATGAACGTCGCCTCGTGGTTCCATCCCAAAGAGGGAAGAAATCACTTTCGCGAACGCTCACGTTCAATCTGCCGAGTTGGTGGAATGAACTCCCTAACTGCATCAGAACAGCAGAGTCACTCGCTATTTTCAAGAAACGACTAAAAACTCAACTATTTAGTCTCCACTTCACTTCCTAATCTGCAATTGCCTCTCTGAATATCACACTAACTGTACCCAAAAAAAAAAAAAAAATACTAATACTACTAATACTTTTCTTCTTAGACTTTACAGACCTGAAACTTGCCTATAGCACTTATTCATTGTTGCTCTTAGTTGTGTAAATTGCTTCCTTGTCCTCATTTGTAAGTCGCTTTGGATAAAAGCGTCTGCTAAATGACTAAATGTAAATGTAGTAATTGCAGTAAATAATTTTCCTACAAAAAATACTTCAGTAAGTTTAAATGAAGCATGATGTTTGAGGGTCCAAAGTGTTTAGGTTAGGGACTAATTTACTAAGAATATTGTGATCATCTGACTATATTAAAAAATATATATATTTTGTAAGAAATTCACACACACCATATGCAGTATATACTCACTGGCTACTTTTTTAGGCACATCTGTCCAACTGCTCATTAACGCAAATTTCTAATTAGCAAATCGCATGGCATGTAGGCATGTAGACATGGTCGAGATGATCTGTTGCTGTTCAAACCGAGCATTAGAATGGGGAAGAAAGGTGATTTAAGTGACTTTGAACATGGTATGGATGTAGGTGCCAGACTGGCTATATCTACTGGTATTTTTATGCACAACCATGTCAAGGATTTAAAGCCTGGCTTAATTTGTGCCGGAACATGCCAGATTCGGCACCTCTGAAATCAGATCCACCTCATTTTACCGATCCCCCTCCTCAATAGCCCTCCTCCCCGTCGGCTGTTCACTTTCTTCCATGACACCCCAACCCTCGTCACTTTTGTCTGTACCCATCTTCTAATGGCTACTTCCAGCAGAATAACGCCCCATGTCATTAGGCGTGAATAATCTCAGACTGGTTTCTTGAACATGACAATGAGTTCACTGTACTCAAACGGCCTCCACAGTCACCATATCTCAATCCGATAGAGCACCTATGGGATGTGGTGGAATGGGAGATTCACATCATGGATGTATAGGAGGTCCGCCGGGTACTAGTAAGGCGTACCTAATAAAGTGGCCGGTTAGTGTATATGAAGAGTTCATTTGCAAAAACAGATAATCATTGATTTCATGCTCTTCACTCAGTCACTTTCCTTCAGCTAGTCCCTGATTTATCAGGAGTTGCCACAGCGGAATGAACTGGCAATTGCTCAGACATACGATTTTTTTGGCATAAACCCCTCCAGCACTGAGAGAACACTAACTTGTGAAGCCCCAGTGCTGGGAAACACTCATACACTTTCTCATTCACAATTCATACACTACAGTCATTTTGTTCCGTTTATCCAATTCACCTAAAGGCCTGCTGTTTGTCTTTTGCACTGTGAGGGGGGAAACTAGATCAGACCTGCGCAATACAGAGAGAATATGCAAAGCTTGAAGGTCGCTGGTTCAAGCCCCGGCTCAAGCTGCGGTTTTCCCCACAGTCCAAAGACTTGCACTATAGGTGAACTGAATAATCTAAATTGGCCGTGTGTGAAAGATGTTGTGTGTGTTTCCCAATGTTGGGCTGAAAGTGCATCCACTGCGAAATTGCTTCATGTGACTGCGTGAGACCAATAGAAAACCAAAACAGGACTTCTCTGAACAGGAATTTTAAATCTTAATTCATGTTAATGTTAATTCATTTTCTTTTCA
This sequence comes from Danio rerio, assembly GCF_052040795.2. Lineage (NCBI taxonomy): Eukaryota > Metazoa > Chordata > Actinopteri > Cypriniformes > Danionidae > Danio > Danio rerio. Next base: position 62,202,565 of record NC_141023.1, read on the forward strand.
GCTTAGTCCCTTTATTAATCTGAGGTCGCCACAGCGGAATTAACCGCCAACTTATCCAGCATATGTTTTACACAGCGGATGCCCTTCCAGCTTCAACCCATAACTGTGAAACATCCACACACACTACAGAAAATTTAGCCTACCCAATTCACCTTTAGCACATGTCTTTGGACTTGTGGGGGAAACCAAAGCAAACTCCACACAGAGACATCAACTGACCCAGCTGAGGCTCAAACCAGCAACCTACTTGCTGTGAAGTGATTGTGCTACCCACTGCGCCAGGCAGGCACTTTTTTGAAATCTTTAAAATATAACATTATAAAAGCAAAAAATAACCTGTATGATTGTTTGTTTTCTTCGTTATCCACCGCGGTAGGTTCTTTATCCATAATCCTGTTTGAAATGACCACGCCAAAAAAAAGAACCTGTACTGCGCATGATCAGTGACCTCGCAGTATTGTTTCTTTTTTAAGGGGGCGTTTCCCAAACACAGACCAAGCCACGCCCATTTTACGTCGTGGTAATGAAACCCCTGGAATTTAGTGCATGCCCACTGGGCCACCGTACAGCCATTGTTTTCGTTTAATCAATACTTAAAAGAACATTAAATGAAAAATATGTAAAAGAGGAAGCAGAATCAAATTAAGGTACAGAAGTAAAATCACAGACAAGAGCTCAATTTAGTATCGGTGATGCAAAATAACTGTCCGCATGAATAAAGGTGGACCAAAATCTGAAATTAAAACTCACACTGGGGAGACAGTGACCTCTGGCGGGGATATAAGAAGTTACGTTATTAAACAACTTTTTTTTTTCGTTTTTTCTTTTTTTTTTTTTTACAGATATTGTGTTTCTCTTCAGATGAGTACATCTCTGACTTGATTGGAGAAAACTTTAATATCCGACTGTAAATTCATCGTCATCATACTGTGACTTTATGAGACAGCTTAAAGGGATAAGTAGTTCCAAACCTTTACGAGATTCGTTTTTTCTGTTGAACAAAAAAGAAGGTATTTTGAAGAAAGCTGAAAACCTGTATCCATCGACGTCCATAGTTGGAAAAACAAATACTATGCCTTAGGAATCCATTTTAAAATTAACTTTTGATATATTTACAGTAGGACATATATTGTAAAAATGCCTTTATGATGATCTTTATGTAATATCCCAATAATTTTGGCATAATAGAAATATTTATATTTTTATCTGTTGCCAAAAATATACCAGTGCAGCATAAGAGGGTCACATTATAAACACGAGTAGATTAATTTATCAATTGACTTACATTGTTTTTACTGGTAATTTACTCTAGCAATGTTTTTGTTCGTTACAAGTTGAAATCAGTAATGTAATAAAACAACTGGCATTAAAAAAACTACAAGGCAGTTTTACTATAGTGGGCTATACAAGTCATGGCAAGCTGATTTAACATTTGAGTTGTATCATGTATTAGTTTCTAAAGGGTGTGTGAAAAGTACTACATGATATTTAATCAACCCAGGCTCATTCTGTAAACGTAGCCTCCATATACAGTTCTGGAGAGCAACAAATACGTTTATTTTATTTTATTTGCAGTTTTTGTTTTCGCAAATCCACCAGAAGCCGATGTGTATGCTTATTCGGATCTCCGATTTCTTTCACGAGTGCCATTCACACCTGCTGTTCACGTGTAAATCCACCAGAGGCTGCTGTTGACTGACAGACTGACCGATTGACTGACTCACCCTCCTTCTTCCCTAAAACCAACCAACAGTGTTTTGAAAAGCAATCCATAAAAAAGAAAAGTCCTCGCAGCCACCTGATTTTTACCACATTTTCTGATTTTACCACATTCTAACCCTGTTATGTACTTGTTTATTTATTTATTCATTTCTTACTTTATTCATTTGCCTTTTGTTTTTGTCTTACCTGCAGTCTCAGAAATGAAGAAACAAAATTTGTCACTGGTGAGGTACCTTTTCCAAAAGGTAATTTTTTTTCCTAAAAGATCCTTGAAGGTACATATTAATACCTAAAAAGTACAACTGTGTGCCTCATAGCATAATAAAAGTACAATTGTGTACCCTAAAGGTACTATTGTTTACCTATACAGTACAATTTTAAAAGGTACAACCCCAGTGACAGATTTTGTACCTTTATGTGCTCTCTGGAATTGTTCTTCGCTGGAGCCAAACTCCATTGTCGCGGTCAACTCCGCTCTGCATTTCAAGTCCACTGACGTACACCACTGGACAAACTAGTAACAGTGGGAAAGCCATCCATATGGAGGTACTCAGTCAGCTGCTAGCATGAAAAGGAATGGCATCATACCGCCCAGTAGCGTTCATTTTAAAGGCAAACCTTTTGCTACATAATTCACAATCATTAGAAATGTATAGGGCTACATTTTCAGCCTGTTCTATTTATTGGCTGTAGAACTTGTTGTATCATTGCAGA
>NC_141023.1:62425000-62515000 GCF_052040795.2 Danio rerio
AGAGTCCCGCTCAGCTGTCAGGGGGGTGGTGGTGGATTGGTGGTGTTTGACAAGGAGCGCGCGACGTGTCTGAAGAGCGAGGAGGGATGTGGTGAAAAGGGTGCGCAACGTATTTGAGGACCGGGAGGGAGACGTGCGATTTCCGGGAGATTATCACTCGTTTGCGGTTATCCAGGAGTCTCTGTGCTTTACGAGAGACTCCAGAAACTTCCGGGGGACTTGGGATGTCTGTAATGACCTCACGCCCTACTCATAATTCTCTCTTCATATAGCCGTATGCATATTACATATCCGTAATACACTGTGATATAACCGGGCTTGGATCGTATCGCTTTCTCACTTCAATCAATCCGCTCCAGAGTTCGTTTCAATCAAGCCGAGATTGTTTTGGCGCAGATCGTAGCGCGATTGGTGGATTCACATATGCCAAACGAACCGCGCTAACTGGGCAAACGAGACAGGTCTGAAACAAAAGCGTAGGTGTGAAAGCACCCTAAATCTCCACCTTTTAAAAAACAATGGGTTATTTGGACCCAAACTGGCTTAAATATGGACTAACCTTAACCTTGGGTTAAATTAGCTACTATTAATATAATTCAAAAACAAAAACAACACAGCGGTTGGTTTAGTCCGCATCACACTCAGAATTGTGTTAAATATAACCCAGCACTTTTGAAAGTGCACCCTCTGCTGTCATATTTTCAGTACTTACAGTAGTGTACTCAAAGTAGTAAAGGCAGTTATCAGTGAGAATAAACCAGCGCCTCTTCCAGGTTTTGACGCGTCCTCCTAAGGAGCAGAAGAAGAGTGTTAGCGCTGCGCTTTAGAGATGAAGCAGCAGACAGACAGATGAACACACACACACACACACCGTCAGCTCTTCTTCCCAGAGCATTCGCCACCGCAGCAAACCATGCTTAAAGCAGCCGACCCAGCAGCACAAAAAACTCAACACTGCCTTATTCCAGACTAACACTCGCACGCGTTAAAGGCAGAGTTCACCAAATGTACTCAACAATTGTTCAAAATCTATTTGAGTTTCTTTCTTCTGCTGAACGCAAAGGAAGATATTTGACAAATGTTGAAATAAGAAAAACAGTCGCTGACTTCTATGGTGTTTTTTTAGTCGTACTACGGACATCACTTGTTTCTAATGCCCTCAGCATATCTTGTTTACTGTTCAACAGAAGAAAGAAATCCATAAGTGTTGTACTATTTTCCACAAACGTTAATTTATGCATGAACTGTTCCTTTAATGCAGACACATCATCATCATCATTACCATCACGTGTCATTTACTAAACCAAATCTCATCATTATTATTAGCCCGGCTTCACTAGTACTCTTCTGCAGTGTGTATGTTTATTTTCTCGTCTATTTTTGTTGTGATGCATATAAAGTCGGTTCCAAAAAGATTCAATTGCGAGGTGTTGAGAATCGAGAGTTGACTCCAAAGTTCAGAATAGTTTCCATCGAGCGGAACGACTTTACTTTTAACTTTAAAAGAGCTAATTACAACCCAGCCTCATTGGAGATATGTGCCCAGGGCTACATTTTTGAGAACGAGAAATATATACCCTGGGCTAAGTTTTTTTGCAGTTTGTTATCTACCATGTCTCATAAATCCACCGAAGGGTGCTGTGTATATTTCTACCAATCTTAATGCCTTTTTTGTGCATCTGTGAGAAGAGCTGGTCAGCTTAATATCAACCTGCTTGTTAAGTCATGATATATGGAATACTGTTTTCGGGTCCAAGCCGCTACTCGTTTGAATATGAAAATATTTGTTTGTGACCAATTTTTAGTTATATCACACAATAAAGTGAATTTTAGCATTTGTAATGGTTTGTCAACAATAATCAAGTAACTTCTGGGAATAGTATAAAGGTTTCTTTGTTTATCTCTGTGAAGACACAATCTTTTGAACTTCTTGATTCTAATTGGCTGGATGGTGCACATTAAATTAGTTTTAAATGTGCAGGTAGTTTGGATAATGGTTTAAAATAAATGTGATTCCCCAAACGTTATAAATAACAATAGCAACTGTGTCGCAATGAGAAATTCACTCAAGAAATATTTCACTGTTTGTTCAAACTACCTATTTAAAATAAGCTGAATCAACACAATTCTTGTGATTTTTTTGTGTGACAACTTAATTGTTTTATCTTCAATCAACCTAAATTTGTAAGAACATTCAAGTTAACTTAATCGAATTGTGTTGGGGCAACATGAAGGAATTGTGTGGAACCCACACGCAGTGTTTACAGTGTTCTTTGCCTCCACATCATGTATTTAAGTCTTCCTACGTAACTCTTTATAAATATTTCCTTGTTATCAGGGTTCAAAATATGAAATGTAGGTTTTAATATACCATATTATATTCAGTGCTGGGTGTATTGAGGTAAAATAAAGAGTTGCAGTAATTAGGTTCAGTGAAAAAAAAGTCAAGCAAGGGACTTTAGATGATTAATTAGTTACTTTTTAGTGTAATACACTTGCCTTAAATCAGGGGTATCCAAACTCGGTCCTGGAGGGCCAGTGTCCTGCTGAGTTTAGCTCTAACTTTCTTCAACACACCTGCCAGGTGGTTTTCAGTTTGTCTAGTAAGAGCCTGATTAGCCGGTTTAGCTGTGTTTGATTAGGGTTGGAGCTAAACTCTCCCGGACACTGGCCCTCCAGGACCGAGTTTGGACACCACTGCCCTCAATACTGTTAATAAATTCAACAGTTCTGTATAAATCAAGTCAGAGAAGCAGAAAAATCGTTTATCGCTTTACAAATGTTTTATTTTTGCAGAATAATTCTATTTTTTAAAGAAGTTTACATTTTTTAAGACAATAAAACATGCTTAAGTTTATGACAAAATATGGTATACATTCAGAGAAGCACAGTAAATTTATATCTATATTTTTGGTCTTTATATTGGTTGTTTATTTACTTGATTTTACAATTAAAGGAGGTTACAATTGTCTGATGATTCAAATAAATGTATGATAATATATGTCAAATATTAATTTGAAACATTTCGTGTTTTAATAAATATTGTTTTACATTTCCTAAAGTATTAATTCATGCTATATAAAGCTAAAAAGCCCTGTTTGATTCAAATATAAAGAGTTTTTTTTTTCCCATTGCAAACACATTGAAATAAGTTTTTTTCGTATTTTTGATTTTTAGCAATGAGTCAAGTAATTAAATACCCTTTTTAGACAAAGTTATAAGACAAGTAATATTTTAAAATATTATAGAAGTACAGTTTTAATTATGCGATTATTAATTAGAAACGAAATCCCTGTTTTGAATTACCCAGCACTAATTATATTACATTATACGCGTTAATTTAAATGAAGTCGTATTTTGTCAATTTTGTAACCGTTTTCCCAGTTAATCAGCCCAAAATGTCAGCACAGATGTAATGATCGTGACAGGCCGCTGTTGTTGACATTAGTTTCAGCACAGCACACACAAGCCGGGCACATTTCAACCGTTCTCTGGCAAAAACAGATGTGCTCCTCCTGCACTACAGACTCATTGTTTTCCAGTACCCGCACGAGCAACAAACAAAACAAAGACCAAAGCACTAGAGCAGCTGACAGGTTTCCGAGCAAGCTGATTGGCTGATTATCTGCTTTCATTATAGGTCAGTCCGGCGGTGATCCAGTGGAGCCGCAGACGGACTGACCGACAGACAGATAGACGGACAGACAGACACTGGGTGATGGAGGGTTTGACTAAACATTTTTATTTATATGCAGTTTTTGTATTACTATGAATAAATACTGATAACTCACCATCGCCCAGTATCCACTAAAGTGAGTCTGATTGAACAAAAATCACACACACACTGTTTTTTTTTTCTGCAGCACACACACATGTATCTATTCTTAACGTAGAGCATGAAGTGTTTGGTCCAGATGCAGTTTTCTGGCTCAGTCTGATCAGATCAAACACCAAATCAACACTCAGCCGTTTTGTTTAAAGGAATAGATCACAGACATTACAATTTTGTCATCAGCTCCAATCCTGTATGAGTTCACTTTCATAGAAAACCAGAGAGGATGTTTTGAAGAATGTTAAAGCTGCTCATTTACATATTATTATTACACACACTGTTTGTAATAAACAGGGCCAGACAGCTTCTGCGGAAATTTCAGTGCAGTAATTTGTAGAAAATCTGCAGATTTATGTGGAATTATTTTGGGTGTATTTTTTGAACTAAAAATACGTAACCTTTCGACTTTTATTCAAGGTTTACAATTCAAATCCAATTAGAACCACTTTTTGCACTTTCAAAGATAAACAAAGTAAGTCTCATATAATAGATCTACTAAAAGACAAACTATATTACTTTACAAACCGTACTGTACTTAACCAATTTAAACGTTCTTTAGAAACAATGCTTCATACTGATAGCGGAAGAAAAGCTATCAGAAAAGTTATCTATCAAAATTTCTGTCATCATTTACTGAAAACCTTTTTTTTTTATTCTTTATTCTTTTTTTATTCAAAAAAAGAAGATACTCTGAAGAATGTTGAAACCTTTAACCACTGACTTCTACAGTATTTGTTTTTCTTACTATGGAAGTCAATGGTTACAGGTTTTCAACATTCCTCAAAATATCTTCTTTTGTGTTCAACAAAAGAAACTTAAACAGGTTTGTGATGAGTAAATGATGAAAAAAATTACACTTTTGAAAGAACTATCTGTTTAGCTGTAAAAATTAATATACACCGATTCTTAAACAGAAGTTTTTTTTTTTTTTTAATCAAGTGCATTGAGTGACTCTGGTATATTTGTCTGATATCTAATAAACTAATGCACATCAGCTTTATCTTTTAACTAGTAAACGGCCCATACCTACAGTACACATAATGATTCTGACTGATGAGAGTGTGTGTTCAATAGGAGGAAATCATATGAGTTTTGGGCTGATTGAGGATGACAAAACCATGACAGAGTTTTCTTTTGAGTGAACAATCCCTTTACTCTTGCATTTGGTTTGTTCATTTGCCGTTTTCATAAGTTGTCAAAAGTACCAATCTGCAATCTGCAGAATCCAATCTGCAGTGAAAAGTGGTAAACTGATCACCATCATGGCCATCACAGTCATATCTGTTGAGTATGTAAACACGATGGCCAATCAGTGCCGTTTAAAAGGGATAATTCAACCAAAAAGATGAATTTTTACTCACTATTTACTCTCCCTCAAGTGTTTCCAAACTGAGTTTCTTTCTGCTGTTGAACACAAAAGAAGATATTTTGAAGAAAGCTGCAAACCTGCAACCATCGACTTATAGTAGTAGTATAGGAACAAACATTTTATAATATAATAATAGTAGGAATAATATGGTATTACAGGTTTTCAGCATCTTTCAAAATATCTTCTTTTGTGTTCAATAGTAGAAACTCCTTAAAATTTGGAATCAAGGAATCAAAGAATTGACTTTTTTGGGTGAACTATTCCTTTAAGAATGCACCTAACAGTGTCTGAAAATGTACTTTTTAATATTTCATACCCATATTTTCTGATACTTTTGACAGCCCTACACTGTAAATTAGCAGTTTATTATATTTTGTGATTGATGTTTTCATTTTTTCTTATTTATTTTTAGCTTTTGAAACGCATTATGGGACCTTGATCTTCCTTCAACAACTATAAACCTTTGAAAAAGTGACTTTTATGAACATTTTGAATAGTTTAAAGTAGTGGTTCCCAAAGTGGGGGTCAGGGGGCAATGACAGGGGTCACTCAGTGATTTCCGATAGTCAAGTTTATTAAGCTATTAGAATGACCATATTTTATCCATAACCCACAGAAGACAAAAATAGTAGTTAATAGTTGCATAAAACCAACATCATGCAAATGAAAAGCCATCAGCCTTTCAATTGTTCTTTTTCATAAGATTGGTTTACGTTAGATTAACAACACAGCTATTGTGTCAGCTGCAGCAGATTGATTTTATAGCACCAAGTTAAACCTCCCGGCACGTTTATGGCAATCAAATACATTAAAATATTTATACAGGCCACAACTGAACAGTGAGTATGTTTACATGGGCACCAATGATCCGATTTTAATAAGATTAAGACAAATCTCTGTTTATGAGTCTACTGTGTAAACAGTGATTTCTGATTAATTTCTTCTGATTAAGATCATATCGAACTTGACAGAAATGGAATTAAGACATGTGGAGTATGCCGATTGTAGTCGTACCGACATGTAAACACTCTAATCAAACTATTATCGTCGTGTAGGATTTTCGTCACATTTTGCGTCAGGATAGTCTATATTAGAGGATGACATTTTTTTTGGGAATCCCACGGGTCACAGGATTGAATATTAACGGGAGCCGACGGGAATATATATAAATGATGTATACCGACATGCATACATACATTTTTTCTCCCCCAATTTCTGTTTACCAGAGTGAAGATTGTTTCAACACATTTCTAAACATAATAATTTCAATAACTCATTTCTAATAACTGATTTATTTTCTCTTCGTCATGATGACAGTAAATAATATTTTACTATATATTTTTCAAGACACTTCTATACAGCTTAAAGTGACATTTAACGGCTTAACTAGGTTAATTAGGTTAACTAGGCAGGTTAGGGTAATTAGGCAAGTTATTGTATAACGATGGTTTGTTCTGTAGACAGTCGGGAAAAAAAATAGCTTAAAGGGGCTAATAATTTTGTCCTCAAAAGGGTGATTAAAAATTAAAAACTGCTTTTATTCTAGCCGAAATAAAACAAATAAGACTTTCTCCAGAAGAAAAAATATTATCAGACATACAGTGAAAATTTCCTTGCTCTGTTAAACATCATTTGGGAATTTTTTATTATTATTTTTTTAATTCAAAGGGGGGCTAATATTTCTGACTCTAAATGTATAGGCTATTTCTGTCCGTTCGCATCTCGTCCCTTTGTGTCACCTGGCGGCATAGTCGCAAACTGAGGTCATAGGTAAAAAACACACACACTCCTTTATAGCGGCGGCGGTACATGGTGTGGCGGTTATGGCCATATTAAAGTCTCACCTACTGTAAGCATGTTGTGTGCAACGATTGTATATTTATAACCACAAATTATTGGCATTTTTTATTTTGTGGGCTAAAGTTTAAAGTGGCTTAAAGTGATATATTGTCTGGGTTTGTGTTGTATATTACGCTACAAAAAATTGTGATAAACAAGCACGTTTTCTGTTCTTTTACAGACTTATTTCTCTATTTATTATTTCTAATATTATTTCAAACTACTTAAATATCAATAAAAGTCACTTTGTTAAATTGTAGAGTTGAATTTTCAAAATCAAAAATCGACAGAGCAGAGATCAACATCCCATAATGCAATTCACAACCATTAATAAATAAAACACACACAAAATACGGAAACTTTTAACTAGCATATGTTTTTTAAAGTGTGAATAAGCTGAGATCTGCTCAGACTGAGAAAGCAGAAAAAGCTGCAGCTCCCAAAGTGAAATGACACACACAGAGAGAGAAAGAACTATGTTTTGAACATCACAGCAAACAAACTCTTCAGTACAGTCACAAAATCATCAACCCCGCAGCACCCGCCACCACATAGAGACCGCCATTCGCTGATTCCATGAAGACGACGAGCGGTCAGACGAACAAGATGGAGGAACATGTAAAATAAACTAGAGTAAAACTCATGAAAAGACGAACCAAAACAAAACAAAAAAAAATGAGCCTACAGCGGCTGATCACAGAAACGGGACAGAAAGCAAGGCTGATCACCAGAAGCACCTGAGAGCGAGAGAGGAGCGATTTGTGTACATACCTCCTGAGGAAAGACAACAGCCAAAATCATGGGAACAAACAAACAAACAAACGAGGAAGAAAAGGGGAAACAAAAAATTGAATTAAATGAGAAATCATCCTCCCCACACGCTGCCTCTCTGACAGAGCAAGTACATATTGGGGTGAAGCTGGTTTTATAGTCGCACTTTTAGACTTTCGCCTTCTTGATGTCATTTCAGAAAAGTGGTCTTTGCTAGGGGAAATTGTATTAGGAGCCAATCACTATTAAAGCACAGCATCGTTTACAGTCAATTAAATAGGTCTAATGTGGTTTTGAGGTCATACTTGCATGGGATTTCAGAGTGAATATTCAAAATAGCATGGTAAACAATATAGGGACAGCGTCATTTGGTTTAAAAATGAACAGTGTAGCCAATTACAGCTTTAACAGCACTTATACGCATTCACATTACGCATTCAAATGTGATGTTTTTATCGATCACTATATACATTTTATTTAATCACACTTTTTAACACAGTAATATTAAAATGTTCAGTTTGAATTAAGCAGATCCTTTGTAGATGATTCCCGGACGATGACTTTGCATAGCGATAAAAGCTCATTCACACTGAATGCGTACATGTTTGTAAATTCTATCTGTGTGAATAATATTTCTATTTGATTATAATGTTAAAGGAGTTCAGATACCAGATTGTGTATATATGTCAATAACATATTATAGGTGTTTTGTATAGTAGCTAAAATAAATATAGAAAATATTATACAAAATGAATAAAAACATTAATAACAATAACAATATTATAAAAATACAAAGTAGAAATTTATTTTATTGCCGTACCTTTATTAATTTATTGTCTTAAAATTTCAAGTTGAATAATGTTAAGCCTATAAGTCAATTTAACTTAAATTACAGTCAACTGACTTAAAATACCTTGCATAACTTAAAAAATTAAGCTAGAAACATGATTAATAAACAATGATTAATAACATGATTAATAAACATGATCATTAACAATAACATAAAAAAATACTAATACACAGTATCAAATTAATTTATTACCTTTCCTTTAATTATTTATTGCCTTAGACTTTTAAGTTGAATCATATTAGTCAATTAAAATAAATAAATTACATTAAACGGACTTAAATCATCTTGTATAACATTTTTTAAAACATGATTAATAACTTATTAAAACAATAAGTTATGACTTACTGATCACTTTGCATAGGAGATCGGAGTTCATTTATACCGAACGCGTCTTTGCTTCTAAAAACACGAGACGGTTCAGAATAGTTTGGAAAAAAGCGCAGCATAAATAATAAAACAGTTGTCATGCCAACTTTCTACTATAAACAAAAGCTTGCAACGGTTGTCTTGCCTCCGAGCTCTTTTGTGGAACTAACAGTGATGAGCAGAGCTGCTTGTGAAAGTTAAACTTGACATGGCATCTAAAAAATGTGTCGCTCACATGGGCAGTGCTTCAAAAGATGCGAGTCGTAACAGCCACACACATCCGATCGCGTATTTATGCGAGTATTTAAAATGCGAGTTAGTCACAAATATGATGCATGTCCTCATAATTCCTTTTTAAATTCAGCCAAATCTATTTTATTGAAAGCGAAAGTCTGAATGTGCGAATATAAAACCAACTTTACCTCAATCAAGTACCTTTGCATTTCCTCCTGTCGCTGTGAATGACGGAGATCCACTCCAAAATAAATCAGACCAAATGTACATGGGAATCCATTCAGAAGGACAGAGAGAAAATGGTGGTGCAGTTTTGGATTTGACCACTAGTGGGCACACATCATATTGACTGCAAATCAGAACTGTTTCCAAGCAGGTGTATAATCCTGATGCAGGTATGTCGCTTCTATTAAAGGGACAGTCCACCTAAAAATCTAGATTTACTCACTTTCTAAACTTCTTTTCTTCTGTTGTACACAAAACAAGATTTTCTGAAAAATGTTGGAGAAAACGCAGCGATTTCCTCCCAGCATTCTTCAGTATATCTTCACTTGTGTTCAACAGAAAAGAAAAACTGAGATTTATTACAAATGGAGGATGAGCAAACGATGACAGACATTTCAGTTTTGGGTGAACTGTCCCTTTTACATGATTTGATGTACGTGTTTGTAAATTCTATATGCGTGTGAATGATATTTCTTGATTATAATATCGGAGGAGTTCAGATAACCAGTTATCAACTCGTGTAAACATGTCAGTAATGTATTATAGGTGTATTGTATAGTAGCTAAAACAAATATAGAAAATAATATTCAAAATACATTCATAAAATCAATAATAACAATAAAATAATAATATGCAGTAAAAATTTAATTTGCATAAATTTATTGCCTTAATTTTTTAAGTTCAATCATATTAAATTACAATAAACTGGCTTAAATTACCTTATAACTTAATAAATTAAGTTAGAAACATGATTAATAAACAATGATAAATAACATGATTAATAAACATAATTAATAACAATAAAATTATAATAATACACAGTAAAAAATGTTTTTATTGCCTTAAATTTTTTAAGCTAAATCATATTAAGCCCCGGTCAGATCACACGAATTTGTCCTGTTTTTGACCTGACTTTCTTGACGTATGGTGTCGTAAACGTTCGAGAAACACGATTGAATCGTTTCTTCTCGTGTAATGTGGCATAGTTCACGACAACTGATACCAAGTCTGCGACGTCATCGCAGAAAGTCTAGCATGTTTAATTTTTTTTCTCATTCTACACGAGTTCCATCACAAGGGTGACACTGTACAATCATTTCTCGGTTATCTCAGTGGATATTGCCGGTCAGTTAATCAAAAATCAGGCTGCATATTTACTTATGGGTGGGTCCAGGAAGATCATTCATTGGTTGTGCAAACTTTAACTACCTCTTCTAAAATATTAAGTTGTTTTAAGCAATTTTATCTGACAGACTGACACAAATATGCAGACATTCTCACGACAAGTTTCTGAGTTCTCTCATGCTTCAAACACAGTTTGTTCTTATGTAATGTAATCTGCCAATATGTTTAGTGCTGCGAATACATTGTGAAAGCATATCCTACATTGTAAAAGCATATCCTGCTTATTCAAATTTGTCATTAACTGTGAAAACAGTTTAATATAGGCTTCTCGGAAACTGTTAATATTTCATTGTAATTTTATTTAGGCTAGATTATTATTTTATTTAACAAACCAACACTATCTCACGGCAATTTGTGTTTTGGCGCATATAGCGGACTTGTTTTAAGCACTTCACCTCGAATGTTATTCCTTATTTTTGAGATAACTGACCATCAAAAGATGCATTAAAATTAAGATAAAAATGACAGAAAACGAAATTATATTCAAAAAGATTTTTTTCCATTAATAAATATACAAATTATATTTTTGTTTGTGCCCCTCCACTACTTAACTGTGCAGGTGGATGATTTGTTTCGCGCTTGACTGTAATTGTTGCATCACAAACCTCTGTCCTATATTTGCAATTTTTTAATATGTCATTATTTCAAAGATTATGTCTTGAGCTTCTGAATTTCCCTCACTGCTGATGTGCTTTCATTTTCTCCTTCTCACTCATGGCAAGTTCAGGCGAGGGTGTGATTAATAAGAAACCCATGGCAGGAAAATAAACATTTAGATTTCAAAGAAAATATCTTATTATTAAAAAGGAATCATAAGTTTGATCCACTTCATGTCGTAACGAATGCCCTTAAATAATGTAGTTATTAGTTGTCAGCATGCATCAGTGCTTATTGAGACTGAAAGATAAAAAATACAAAATTGAGTTCAGAAATATCGTTATAGCAACACTTGTGACTGCTTTGGGAAATAATGCTCATTGTAGACGTCACGGGATGACTGATCATGAAGGATTGTATAATCTGGCACATTTGTTACTCACAACAAGTCAAGATTTTATCAAGACAAAATCGCATAATCTGACATAGTGACTTTCGTAACCTACAATAAAAATCGTGTGATCTGACCAGGGCTTTAGTCAATTAAAATAACTTAAATTACATTAAACTGACTTAAATCATCTTGTATAACTATAAAATAATTATGTTTTTTAAACATGATTAATAAAAACTTATTAAAATATGCTGTCATGACTTACTGACCATATGCTTTGCCATGTAATAATAACAACAACAACAATAACAATACAACTACTACTACTACTACTACTAATAATAATAATAGTAATAATAATAATAAAACTAAGCAACATGACAATCATTACCATGTGTTATAATGCATTAAGCACAGTCAATGAAAATACAATTGAATACAAGTTATGAATAGATGTAGAATAGATTAAATACACCGTTTCTCTTGTGATCTCACTTTGTTTACCAGCATCCAACTGCATTACTAAGGATGAGCTTCGACTCATGCAGCCGACTGAGTGTGATTACCTTAATATGAGGAGGAGAAAGATGTGACGTGATGTGAGATCATCGGATGAGCTCATAGGACGAGTGTATAAATGTATCTGTGTGTGTTTGTCTTAAATGTAGATGTATGTGAGGGTGGAGCAGCCCGATCATCATTAATCTGAGAGGAAAAGCTGTTAGCTGTTATTCCCACTCACCCAGTTTGAGCAGCCAGCCCTCTCTGTCCGGGTTGAAGAAAGTGTGTGTCAGGTCATTGCCGTCGTCCTCTGGGATTTTGAAGGGCTCGTTCTTGATGCTCTCGTAGAGGTTCTGCGTGAGTCGAAGGAAAACACAATCAAGTTCATAAGATGAAGAAGCTGATGTCAGCTCAGAATGACAATAATGTCCTCTTATGGTGAGACTGAAAGCAATATACAGTGCCTTGCTAATTATTGCTTGTTAAAATTTTACTTGACCTACAACTACAATCGTACAAATCGAACTTGTCATTAAAATATCATTTAATATTATTGATGCTCTTATAAAATTAGTAATGATTATTTAATGAGAAATGCTAATGACAAATTAATCTTGTTCCACTGCAAAAAAAAAAAAAAAAAAAAAAAAAAACGAGCAAAGAGCAAACTTAGATATATGTCATATTTCACTTAACAGAAAATAAATTTTCTAATAAGTACTATTGTAGGTAAATAAAAGAGTCAAATAATGAATTCAGAAGCTCTAGTAAGTCTTATATTTATAGGTTTACCTTCCAACAAGACAATGACGCTAAGCACACAGCTAAAATGATGAAAGAGTGGCTTAAAAACAACTGCACGGTTCACTTGGCCAGCCCTGGCCCAGTTGGAAGAGGTGTGCCTGAGCGCAGTTCACTTGGGCTTTGGCGCGGTACGTTTGTGTGTGAGTGCAAAACGCGCCAAAGCCCAAAACTGAAAGCAAGACGTGACTTTTAAGGGGCTGTTTCATATGGATTTATTAATAATTCTTACTGTTCAGTGAACGCAAACTGCCGTAGTTTCTTAAAGACGCAAACCCCTCACTGCATGACAGCTGCGCACCTTCAGAAGACCTCCTCAATCCTGCAGCACCAGAGCTTTATGATTGTTTATGAGCGCCAAAAATGGCGGATCTGTTCGGCGAAATATCTGACTGCATGTCACCGCATACCTAAGGACTGTTTGGCAAAAAATTTGACTGCATGTCACTGCATATCAAACGACTGAAATGATATAACTAGAGAAATCTCCACTGTGCTGCTGAGTGAGAGAGCGCTTCTCACTGAACAGCACAGCATCGATGACGTAAGTGTGCCGAGGCCCAATATGGTGTGAGTGCGGGCCGTCGGGGGAGACGGGAGGGGGGACAAGCGTGCTTTGGCCCCGTTCGAGGCAACTGTACCTAGTGTGAGTACGGCCTTAAACCTAATTGAGCATCTCTGGAGAAACCTAAAAATGGCTGTTCCTCAACGTTTACCATCCAACCTGACAGAACTGATGAGGACCTGCAAGGAGGAATGGCAGAGGATCCCCAAATCCAGGTGTGAAAAACATGTTGCACTTTTCCCAATAAGACTCACTGTATTAGATCAAAATGGTGCTTCTACTAAATACTGAGTATAAGGTCTGAATACTTAGGACCATGTGTTATTTCAATTTTTCTTTTTTAATAAATCAGCTGTGTGTACATTAAAAATAATTTAAACGATTTTAGCAAATGACTGCAATTTTAAAAAACGTGACAAATCTAAGGGGGTCACAGAAATATAGTGGCCCACTACCACCACTTTCACACTGAAATGAATGGGACAGTGGAATATACACTGGTAATGCATCCTAAGATTTGTCCCTTGGTTTCATTCACACTGCAAGTGACTAATATCTGTAGGACTAAAACTGACATAGTGTTTTAGGTAGCTTTAAAATCTCAACAAAGTCACACAACGTATAATTTAGAACACAGTTTGCGTTACATCACAATCTATCGAATTAAAATGCAGTCAAACAAAGTTTAACCCACCTGAGCCGGTAAGGACATTTTCACACAGTCCGCGTGATATCAAATTTAAAAGCGAAAGCATTCAAAATACACGTTTAGTGCCAGGAATACAGGTACAGCAGGACTGAAATCTGAGAGCCGGGGACAGGCAGGATGCCATGCATTTGTTCAATTTGTATTTTCAGCCTCTTATTTCCCCATTCAGCCAAATGCTGATGATGTCATTTGTGCTGCCAAAAATCCCTAATTGATAGTTTTCAGTCACGTGACCCGTGCAGAGACCTGGCGAGCACAAAAACAAAGGCAGCTACACTGGGATCTCTTTAGAAATGCAGCACAATCCGCTCATATTTCCATTTGTTTCGTGCTACGAATATTTGGATCACATATCAACAGAACAAAACAGAGATATGATCACAAACTTTTAATCGTGGCCAATTGTGAACCATTTTATGCACCCGTGGATGTTTTTCAGTCATGATATCCCTGTCAACGCTTGAATTCTGTGATATTTACATCTATCTTGTGGATATTCCTCAGTGATTTAGTAATTAGCGAGGGCATTATAGCTCGATTTCTTTTGCTTAGATTATTATTTGATGACTGGAAAAATCTATTTGATCACTTCTGCTATTTATAAAAGGTGGGCCATTTATATGGATACACCTTATTAAAGTGGGAATGGTTGCTGATATTAAAGTCCTGTTTGAGGCATAATAGTATTTGTGAATGGGGAAACTTTTCAAGAAGGGTGGTGACCATGGTGGCTATTTTGAAGTCGGCCATCTTGGATCCAACTTTTGTTTTTTTCAATAGGAAGAGGGTCATCTAACACATCAAACTTACTAGGAATTTCACAAGAAAAGCAATGGTGTGCTTGGTTTTAACGTAACTTCATCCTGTCATGAGTTATTTACAAGTTTCTGACCACTTATAAAATGTGTTCAATGTGCTGCCCTTTGTGTTGGATTGTCAATGCATTGCTCTTCTCCCACTCTTCACACACTGATAAGCAACACCGCAGGAGAAATGCCAGCACAGGCTTCCAGTATCTGTAGTTTTAGGTCATGGGGGTCAGGGGGTCAGATCGGGAGACCTTGGGGGCTATTTAACTAGCCCATGATGACCAATCCACTTTCAGGAAACTGTTCATCTAGGAATGCTCGGACCTGACACCCATAATGTGGTGGTGCATCATCTTGCTGGGAACGTGCCAGCTTCAGTGCATAAAGAGGGAAACACATCATCATGGAGCGATTTCAAATATCCAGTGGCCTTGAGGTTTCCATTTATGAATAGATAGCCCCACTATGTTTGTTGTCTATGGTGTGAAGATACAAGATGTGCAGCACCTGAAACTACAGATACTGGAAGCCTGTGCTGGCATTTCTCCTGCGGTGTTGCTATCAGTGTGTGAAGAGTGGGAGAAGAGGGTTGCATTGACAATCCAACACAACTGCCAGTGCATTGAACGCATTGGAAGCAGAAAGGGAGAAAGGACTGGTGTAGGACCTCAAGGCGGGAATCGAACGAGTCACCGTGAGCACTTAACCACAAGGCTATTGACGCCAACTACACCACTAAATTTTATGCATCTTGAAATGCATCATTTGAGGTATTACAAATTGGGGGCTCGTCCGGGATATGCGAAAAACTAATACAACTAATACAAAAAGCCACAAGCATGAGTGAGAGCAAACAAACCCTGAGCAGCTCTTCCGGCAGGTCCCCTCCGTCATTAATGCCTCTGTTCATGGAGATGAAGCGTTCCACCGTGGGCTTGTCCTTAACATTCGGGTTGTGGAGGCTGGTGTTTAACATAATGATGGCGAAGGACAAAATGTAGCACGTGTCTGTAAAAAAAAAGACACAACTGTTCACAATGACATTCAGCATCTGAGCACAGCATTTACCAGCACTGGCCTGGATAAAAGGTTATTTACACATAAACATCCCCTATATACTGAATAACTGCAGGTGAACTTAGTTTATATATATATAATAACTTTAACTGTTAAAAGTTATTATATCTAGTTAATTAGTTAAAGCTGTGGCAACTAATAACCTTAATTTTCCGAATTTAATTGTACTGCAATAATGGGCATCTTTTGTAAAGCTGCTTTGACTCGCTGCCTAACTCCTTCCCAACTCCTTCTTTCTAGCTACCCCTTCCAAACTCCTCCTTCCTCCTCCTTTCTAACTCCCCCTTCCCAACTCCTCCTTCCCAACTCCCCCTTCCTAACTCCCCACATAACTTTCCCTTCCTACCTCCTCCGTTCTAACTAAACCTTCCTGACTCCCCCTACCTAACTCCTCCTTCCTGAATCCCCCTTCTTAACTCCCCCCTTCTAACTCCTTCTTTCTAACACCTCCTTCCTAACTCCTCCTCTCTCTCCCCCTTCCAGCTCCTCATTTCTCTCTCCCCCTTCCTAACTTCTCCTTCCTAACTCCCCCTTTCCAACTCCTCCTTCCAAACTTCTCCTTTGTAACTCATCCCTTCTCTCTCCTCCTTCCCAACTACTACTTCCTAACTCATCCTCTCTCTCCTCCTTCCTAACTCATCCTCTCTCTCCTCCTTCCTAACTCATCCTCTCTCTCCTCCTTCCTAACTCATCCTCTCTCTCCTCCTTCCTAACTCATCCTCTCTCTCCTCCTTCCTTACTCATCCTCTCTCTCCTCCTTCCTAACTCATCCTCTCTCACCTCCTTCCCAACTCCTCCTTCCAACTCCTCCTTCCTAACTCATCCTTTCTCTCTCCTCCTTCCCAACTACTACTTTCTAACTCATCCTCTCTCTCCTCCTTCCCAACTCCTCTTTCCAACTCCTCCTTCCTAACTCATCCTTTCTCTCTCCTCCTTCCCAACTACTCCTTCCTAACTCATCCTCTCTCTCCCCTTCCCAATTCCTCCTTCCTAACTACTCCTTCCTAATTTCCCCTTCCTAACTCCTCCTTTCACTCTCTCCCCCTTCCTAAATTCTCCTTCCTCTCTCCCCTTCCTAACTCCTCCTTCCTAACTTCCAATTCCAAACTCCTACTTCTTGACTTCTCCTTTCTAACTCCTCCTTCCTTTCTCTCCTTCTTTTAAACTCCTCCTTCCAAACTCCTCTTTCCAAATTCCCCCTTTCTAACCACCCCTTTCTAACTCCTTTCTAAAGCCTGGTTTATACTTCTGCATCAAGTGACTGGTGTAAACCACGGCGTATGCAACGCGTGTAGCTGTGCATTTATACTTCTGCATGCTGTCTCTGTTGGTCTGCATTAACACTTCCGAAACGCTAGTTGGCAGTGAGGTGTTAATGTTCCTCTGTGTCGAGTTTCTTCGCTGGTGTTTTTTCTGAACATTTCCTGAATGTACAAGTGGCTCAAACTCGCTCATTTTGAGGCAGGAACCGGCGGACGTGCAACAACTTTAACTATGAGGTAAACACAAAACAAAACTTTCTATTCGGAGCTCCTTCACGGGACTCCACACTTGTAAACAATCGCTCCATCAGGCTTGCGCCGCTTACACGGCTCTCGCTCCTGCCCAGACTCATCAGCGCTACCAAGCCGACCAATCACAGAGCTTGCGCTACACATAGTTGCGACGTGTAGGTACATTTTTTGAGAGGTGCATGTTAGCGACGCCGACAGCCACAGAGTAGGGCTATGCGTCATTATGTAGGCTGTGCCGTAGCATATGCGTGCACTTAAAGCAAAAGTATAAATCAGCCTTAAATCCTCTTTAAAAATAATTCCCTCATTGTTCCTCCAATTCCCTCTCTTTTAAAAAAAGGACATTACAAAACTGTGTTTTTCTCATTTGTGGGAAAGCAGTGTTGTAAATCAGTCTGACCTGTGGACTGAAAGACTCCAGGGTTGCACTGGCAATATCTCTGAGCAAATGCCTCCATCATCCTGTCAATCTTCTGTGCTTCACCAGGAAGCCTGAAACTCCACAGAAACTGCCTGCGTGGAGACACGACATGATAATTAAACACATTTGTAATATTGTGATTCTCATAGCTTGTTAACTTGGTTCATGGCTTGTAATTGTTTAAGAGAAGCTTCTTTGGATGTAAATCGGAAAAAAAAAAATACTTAAAACTAGAAAAGTAAAACCATAAAATTTGCATCAGTTTATATGCTAAGACACAGAGCGGAGATGCATTTACCTGAGAGCCTGAACCAGGTTTAGATCTGTGAACTCGTGCAGCTCCACAAAAGCATGAAGGACCTGGATATTGAAGTCATCCCTGTTAAACAACATGAACATGAAAGCGGAATTAGTGCACTTACATTTATTCATTTACCAGACACCTTTTTCCTAAGCGACTTGCGTTAAAATAAGTAGATTGTAATTTAACAAACACATTCAAAGACAATTTAAAGTATTCTTATTTTAAAAACTTAAAGTTTTCCATGACCATTCATCTGAAGTACTTTATCCAATTATGTTGGCATAACTTAATAAGCATTGGCTTGCAACAGGCAATATACAGGCGCCCCTATCAATATGTTATTGACTTGTATCAGGTAATGAAGAGGTTTCATATCAAGCTAAAGGAAAAACAGAGT
Organism: Danio rerio; assembly: GCF_052040795.2. Lineage (NCBI taxonomy): Eukaryota > Metazoa > Chordata > Actinopteri > Cypriniformes > Danionidae > Danio > Danio rerio. Next base: position 62,443,761 of record NC_141023.1, read on the forward strand.
TAGTTTATACCGTTATGCTGGTGAAAACTGTAAAATTCAGAAAATTAACAGACTATAGCTGATATTCAAAACTGGATGACTATTGATTAATTATTGATTATAAATTTTATATTGCTAAACTCAGAAGTCTTGGTTCTCTTAGAAGCTAAAGCTGTAGTCTTGATTATTGGACTCAGGCCCCGTTTACACTAGTGCATTTTAGTTTTAAAACAACGTTTGTGATCAAAAACGATCCGCGTCCACACTAGCGTTTCAACTAGCGTTATTGAACATATCTCCGTCCACACTACGCCACCAAAAACGTTTATGACGTGACCGTTCGCGCACTCTGGGCATGCGCGTTCTAGTATAAACAGAAAGCATGTGTCTCGCTCGGCATTTGGTTATTGTTAGTCAACAAACGCCGGTTGAACAATGAACTCGATGGCAAAGAAAGCAAGAGAGGTATTTCTGTGGACAGACGACGAGGTCGAGTTGTTACTAAATGTAACAGATGAATAAACGCACAATGGTGCCCCAAAAAAAAAGAAAATAGTGCAAGCAACGCTCCTATTTCTGTGCCCATGTTGTTGTTTACAGTGAAGGCTGGTCTGCTGTCTTCCGGTAGCGTTACAGCCATGTGTTATAGTCATGTGATAGGGGCTTAACGAATAAGGGAAGGATACGCAATGACACAAAAGCCCCAATCAGGTAGCGAATCTCAGCAGCCCCGCCTCCATTTTCAGATGTCTCCGTTTTCCCCTATCTACTGAATTGACTCTTATCATGGTCTCGCTTTGGGTGTATGACCACACATGATAAATGCACAATATAAATACACATTACATTACAGACCCCTTCAAATATCAAATTTTAAACAGCAGAAATGGATTAGAAATTAAATAAGTAGGAGTTAAACTTGCCTTATGCTATGAAACATCTGTGGATTCTGATTTATGTTTTTCAGGTCTTATCTGAGATAGAGTGGATGTGAGATCATTCAGGATGCATCATTTTCTAAAAAAGTGACTAAACTGGATGACGTGATTTCCCTACTGGGCTGATGGGGATCTTGTCCACTTTACAACTGTTTCTGAGTGATTACTGACAGGGAAACAAAGACCGGCAGACCCTCCTTCAATAACAGAAGAGCTCAAAAGATCCGATCTGATCTTCGAAAAAGCGGCTCTGTTTCCTGAACAGACACACCCACACTGAAAGAAAGGAGAAAACTAGAAGTGAAATCCAGGGTGAGACACGGAGCGAGGGAAATAAAGAGGATTCTTGCGCAGACGCAGAAGAGCCAGTAGGTGGATCTAAAATAGCAGGCCTCTCTGAACTCCAGTCTTCTCTGAGTCAACATTCCTTAAACATGAAGAGTCTGATGAGCTTACAGTCGGGATAAAAGGCTAATCAAAGACACTTGCGGTTGGGATTTTCAGAGTATCAGTACAAATGACAATGGATTCCAGGAATTTAGCTTCCTGTGGATATTAGGCTAAGCCACAGCTTCTATGATTGTGGACAGAACGGTGACAATAATTTTGTGATTCAAACACAGTGAGCAATGCATGAGCTACTGATTTCTATTTTATTTGGCTAGTGTTAAAATAAAACGCAAATATGATGGACCCAACCACTTTTAAAAGACACGATAACACTTTACAATAAGGGTTTATGTATTTACTAAGGATAAACACTACTTGTACAGCATTTATTAATCATAGTTTAATATTTACTAATGCCTTCTTAAAGGGTCACGAAACAAAAAAAAAAAACCAATTTTTGAGCTGTTGACAGTCGTATATGTGTCCCACACTGCTAAAAACACTATTAAGACACCTATATTTCACTAAAAAGTGTAAATTGGTTGTTTTTGCGTTATTTCAAGCAAATTCGCACTTCCGGTTTGAAACGAATTTTTGAAGCTGCGTCACGGTCATGACATAATAGCATGTATTCCAGCGTGCAGACTGGGCGTCTGTGCCTGAGTGAGTCTTATTACGTCTTACAGTGTGCTGCATTAATGCATGAGTAAGGCTTGGTTCAAACCAATCAGCGCGCTTTATTGTGCAACTTCATTAATATTCATTACTGTCACAGTGTTTAGACGGCAGAGACCCCACGTTGTGTTGACAAAACAAGCGTGAAGTGTTGCTTTTATAGTTTGCTGCAGTTAAGTTTTGTTTACATTTTCTCTCTGTGAGAGCGCAGCTGGAGTCACGCGTGGATAAACAGTGTACGCGACGCTCGACAACAATAACTTACGTGTCTGAGGAGGATTATTGTTTACCTGAGAGCTGTTCTCATCTGCAAATGCTGGGATCCGGATTCGCTTGTAACGTTAGTCTTCTCTTAATAAAGACGCGGCTCTAGTTGCTGGTGATTGTCCTGTCTCTACAGATTTGGTAAGTGAGCGAACAGTGCTCTTTGTTTATTCAATTTGTTCGTATAGAACTGTTAACTATTGCACCGAGTGTAAACGTGTTAGCACTACAACCAAACTTTAACCTTGTGTAGGATTTTCACTGCATTTAGTGACCGGAATAACACAAGCGGCATTCTGACACTACCTGCCGCGTGCATCTAAGTTTCCGGGAAATGCTGAGTTTTTTTTTTTCTCTCATTCGCCGTGCGGTATCAAACATTGCATGAAAAATACACGCTTAGAGCAGTTCCTCGAATCAAATATCTTGTTTGTCGCGAGGGACATGAATGAATTCCCTGAATGAAAGAGCCAAACTGCAGTTAAAGTCCACCATTTAATAATTTGGCAAATAATTCGACTACAGATGTCCATGTAAACAGTCACTTTCTCCCCTGTGTGTGTGTGTGTGTGTGTGTGTGTATGTGTGTTTTGAGTCTGAAAGTCAGCGCACCCAAATAGACACTCCCACACCATCCCACTTTTCTTCCTCTGACACTCCCCCCTAAACAAAGCTGGACCCGCCCACTTTTCTGACTTTTTCCAAAGTAGAGGTGTGAAAACACCCTGCTGAAACGAGGGGGTTTCATGGCCCTTTAAAATCCAAAGCTGAGCTTGTTAACATTAGTTATTACACATCTGTCTTGATTCTTATCCTTATTAGGCATCTTATTTTGAGATAACAACCACTAAATAACGCAAGCACATCCTAAAAGCAAATTACATACACACACTGACCTCTCTCCCAGGTAGTCTCCTATTGCAGTCTTGTTAAGGCCTTCCCCTTTGTAGAGGAACCGAGCGATGTCCTCACTGGTGTTCTTTAGAAGGTCGTTTTCAATCAGGAACTGAATCCCCTGCAAACACAAACACATTTAAGGTTTAGACTCTAATAGACAATGAATGTATGTATCTAGTGCCTTAACAGATTTCCTAATCACCTTTTTTGGGTCCATGTTGAACTTCTTGCGGCCCATTGCCACTTGTTTGTTCCTCTGCATGTTTTTCCTGCAGGGACAACAACATCCAGTTGCGGAGGGCATTAACAGAGGGCATTAATACTTATCAACTTATCAGACCCAATATGGAGCTGAAGTGTGTTTGTCAGGAGACTCACCTCTCCTCGGTGGAGCCCAGGTTCTCGATCTCACTGGTGACTTCGGCTATCTCATCCTTCAGACGCTGTGAGGAAAAGACAGGAGACAGACGGTTAGATCAAACCAGACTCTATGAGAACACTGCACCACTGCAGTCAATAAAGATGAGCAATGAAACAAAGACTCATGTAAACATTGTGCTTGGAGCTCAGCTGAGAGCGAAACAACCCCATTATATGAGAATACTGAAACGACACGTCCTAAAAAAATACACAAAATAAATAAATAAATAAATAAAAAATTCTGAAAATAAGCATGTCTAAAAATAAGGAAAACCAACATGTCTAAAAAATGAAATTCTGAAAAAAAAAAAATACAACAAATAAAAGAAAAACATTTAACAAAATGATAATCAGAAAACAATCAAGTCTAAAAATATATAAAGAAACATACAAAAAAATGTCCAAAAAAGAAAACCAGTTTAAAAAATATGAAAGACATCTCTAAAAATGACAACATGTGCAAATAAAAAGACATTTTGAAAATAAGCATGTCTCAAAAACAAGGAAAACAACATGTACTAACAAATTATGAAAAAGAAAATCTAACATAACATATATGTAACTATATAATGACGAACGGACGGACGGACAGATAGATAGATATCCAACAAAAGAGAATAAGTCCAAAAACAATTTGAAAAAATTGGTAAACTTATAAAAAATTAGAAAAACATGTCAAAAATGTAAAAAACAAAAAAACATGTCCAACACAAGAAAAAACAACATATATTAAAATAATAATAATAAAAAAATCTAATAAAATAGATTAAAAAACACCCAAAAAAGAGGAAGTGGAAAATACATGTCCAAAAATAAGAAAAATCAACATGTTAAAAAAATTCTGATTTGCAATTTGCAAAGAATGTACAAAAAAAAAAGTCAAATAAAAAAAAACTGAAAAACTTGTCCAAACACAAGTTCTTAGCCCTCCTTTGAATTTTTTTTATTTGTCAAATACAGAGCAAGGAAAATTTCACAGTATGTCTGATAATATTTTATCTTCTGGAGAAAGTCTTATTTGATTTATTTCGGCTAGAATAAAAGCAGTTTTTATTTCTTTTTAAAAACATTTTAAGGTTAAAATTATTAGCGCCTTTAAGCTATATATTTGTTTGACTGTCTACAGAACAAACCATCAGTATACAATAACTTGCCTAATTACCCTAACCTGCCTAGTTAACCCAATTAACCTAGTTAAGTTGTAACCTAGTTAATGTCACTTTAAGCTGTCCAGAAGAGGTGTCTTGAAAAATATCTAGTATAATATTATGTACTGTATATTAAATTAATCTGATTTTTTTTTCAAAAACAACTTGAAAAAAAATCTAATAAAAGATAAAAATAAAAAAACACCAACAACAAAATAAAGAAACTGGAGAATACATGTGCAAAAGAGGAAAAACAAAAGGTTTCAAAATAAATCAGAAAAAAAACATCTAAATATTAAAAAAATAAAAACAAAATATTCTGAAAATTAGTATGTCAAAAACCAATGCAAAAACAACATGTATAGTGAAAGTTTGAAAAAAGTAAAAAAAAAAAATTTAAATTAAAAAAAGAAATCTAAAAAGATTCTTAAAAAACCTGACAGCAAACACAAATAAAAAAGAGGCACTTTATTGAATCTGAAAAAAAGAAAGTACAAAAGCAAGGAAAAACATTTACAAATAAAATATACATACAAAACATACAAAAAGGAGGAATGGTAAAAAACAAATCTTGAAAAAAAAAAAAGAGAAAAGAGAAAAACATGTAAAAAAAAAAAAAAAAAAAAAAAGATGTGCAAAAAAAAGGGAGGAAATCGGTCAAAAAGTCTAGAAAAAAAAGTGTCCAAAAAAGCAAAAACACAACAAAATAAATAATAAATCTGAAAGAATCATGTCCAAAAAAACGGAAAAACAACATGTCCAACAAAAAAATAAATAAAACTAGGGGGAAAAAACACGTAAAATCAGCAAGTAATCAGTCTTTGAGGAACCTTTCATGAACTGACAAAATCCAGTAATGACAAATCAACTTTTCCTCATTGTTTAACACACACTTTTCTTATGCCGTATTATGATTACAGTCAAAACGATGAAAAAAATAAATTAAAGTTAGCAGTGAGGATTTTGTTTCCGATGATTCATTTAAAATATCAACATGTGACACAAAACATACAAGCATGAACTTTATCTTTTAAACACACACACATTTATTGCAGAGTGGATTTCATTGAACGCAAGATTAAAACACAACGACAAAGTCTACTAGAAGAGACTCTCCAGACGTTAGCGGCTCCAATCTAATTCAAGCGGATGAATGGTTTGCTCTAGACGGTCTTTGATAGAAATGATATTAAAGGAGGACAACAGGAGAACGGCCCCAGAGGAAAGACTAGAGACATCACAATTGGATTATTTTACCATGTTTTAGAGAGATTAATGAGGCTGAGACACACGCCTGCATCTCTGTAAAAAATGCAGCGTTCCATACACGTCCTTAATGTGTCCCAACACAAATCGAGTTAAGTTAGTTGTTTTTAATTTAAGTGGACTGAACATGAAACAATTAGGTTGCCCACAAAAACACCTCAAGAACTGTGTTGATTCCACTCAAATCATTCTTTCAGGATCATTTGCTGGAGGTCACAACATGAAGAGTTTTCCCTCCTCATATTCATTTTCCCCTGCCGTACAGTGAGGAAATTCCCTTAAGTATTTGTTCATTTTCGGTTTATAACTTAGCAAAACCCATATTCCTTAAAGACGTACATCTCCTCAAAGAAAAGTGGCTCAGATAACTCTAGAAAACCGGTTTAATGAAGCAGTGTGTGCAGTGGGACAGTCCCATGGAAACTGAAATGAATATGAAGTACAATTGTAGTGTACTAGAGGTCATGATGACTGATCAAATCCACTAGACTGTGTTTTAGTAAAGAGTGAATGTGACCAGTGTTTTCCTCGTGTATGAGTGTCCTTTACGAAACATCCCCACCCAATTCCTGTCCTCATGAGTCACTTCCCTTTTTGGACCGATCGTGTTGGTACTTAGTGAATTATTATTGGAATTTCTCTTTTATTTCCGTTTGCACAGTTGAAGACAAAGTTATTAGCCCTCCTTTGAGATGTTAGATCTATTTCAAATATTGCTGTTGAAAAAATGAACACATTTTTAAACATTACAGTTTGAATAACTCATTTCTAACAACTCATACACTCACCGGCCACTTTATTAGGCACACCTGTCCGACTGCTTGTTACCGCAAATTTCTAATCAGCCAATCACATGGCAGCAAATGGGGAAGATTTAAATGACTTTAAATGTGGCATGGCTGTTGGTGCCAGACGGGCTGGTCTGAGTATTTCAGAAACTGCTGATCTACTGGGATTTTCACGGACAACCATCTCTAGGGTTTACGGAGAATGATCCGAAATTGAGAAAATATCCAGTGAGCGGCAGTTTTGTGGGTGCAAATGCCTTGTTGATACAAGAGGACTGGTTGGAGCGGATAGAAAGGCAACAGCAGCTCAAATAAGCACTCGTTGCAACTGAGGTTAAGCAGAAGAGCATCTCTGAACGTACAACACATCCAATCTTGAAGCAGATGGGCTACAGCAGCAGAAGACCACACCGGTTGCCACTCCTGTCAGCTAAGAACAGGAAACTGAGGCTAGAATGCGCACAGGCTCACCAAAACTGGACAATAGAAGATTAGAGATACGTTGCCTGCTCTGATAAGTCTGGACTTCTGCTGCGACATTCGGATGGTAGGGTCAGAATTTGACGTCAGCAACAAAAGCATGGATTCATCCTGCTTTCAACAGTTCAGGCTGGTAGTTTAATGGTGTGGGGGAGATTGTCTTGGCACACTTTGGGCCCATTTGTACTAACTGAGCATTATGTAAACCCCACAGCCTACAATGGTATTGTTGCTGACCATGTCCATCACTTTATGACCACAGTGTACCCATCTTCTGAGAGTTGCTTCCAGCAGAATAACGCGCCATGTCATAAAGTTGAATCATCTCAGACTGGTTTCTTGAACATGACAATGAGTTCACTGTACTCAAATGGCCTCCACAGTTACCAGATCTCAATCCAACAGAGTCCTTTGGGATGTGGTGGAACGGAAGATTCACAATATGGATGTGCAGCCGACAAATCTGCAGCAACTGCGTCATGCTATCATGTCAATATGAACCAAATCCTCTGAGGAATTTTCCAGTACCTTGTTGAATCTACGCCACGAAGGATTAAAGCAGTTCTGAAGGCAAAATCGGTTCCAACCCGGTACTAGTAAGGTGTACCCAATAAAGTGGCCGTTGAGTGTAAGAGACAGTACATAATATTTTATTAGTTATTTTGCAAGATACAAGTGCAGTTTAAGGGCTTAATTAGGATAACTGGGCAAATTAAGTTAGTTTGGCTGTAGACAATGGAAAAATATATATTTTCTTAAAGGGGATAAAAAAATATTGACCTTAAATGAAATATAAAAACTGCTTTTTTCCAGCCAAACTAAAAAGAAAACGACTTTCTGCAAAAGTAAAAAATACATATAATGTGAAATATTGTGAAAATGTCTGAAAATGCTGCTCTGTTTAAAAAGCAACAAATAAAATTTCAGATAAAAAAAAAAGTTCAACAAAAATGATTATTAATGATTATACTTTCGAAAGGTTTTTAAATCCCATTTTTAAACGACACACCGAGTTGTCTGGATCTGAAGGAATGATTCACTTTAGCTCTCCATTACCTGAATGTCGTCCAGCAGCTCCTGCTTTCGGCGCCGGATGTTTTCCAGCTCTTTTTGCTCCTCTGGCGTGAGGTCGTCGGGCACTGAGGAAAAAATACAGAAAAAATAATTATTTACTGTCTGTCAAACATCTTAAAACGGACATAAATGTCAATTGAATAAAAAGGAAGACATACTGAAGAATGCTGAAAAAAAACCCAGCAGTTTTTGTTCCTATTATGGATTTCAAGACTGCTTTTTTCCCAACATTCTTCAGTGTGTGTGTTTACCAGAATAAGGAAACTCATAAAAGTTTAAAAACCACTTTCATATTTGGGTGAACTGTCCCTTTAACAAACTATATTTCCTTCAAATCTAAACCAAAGAGGCATCAGGGGATGAGGAAAATTATTAATAAAGATTACAAACGGACACATTAGTCATCAATGTTTCACTATTTGTCACATTCTAATACTCATAATTACAGGGTAACTCCGGGATCCGCCAAATGAAATTCAAGGCTTTTTAAGACCTTTATATTAGTATTTCAAATGAAATTCAATGCCATCTCGTACCCATTCTGAGAGAAGTATAAGGGTAAAATGTCAAATCTGTTTAATTTTTGATCCCTAGAAAATAATTATGTACAAGTGGGCTATTTTATTTCAATTATCAGTTATATTTATACATACGCAACAGCGTGGTCATCCACCCAGTAGCAAATAAAGGTCCAACTTTAGGTCAAACATGACTACAAACTTGGTCAGTCAGTTCTTTAGTTATAAGGATATACATCGTCATTGGCTTAAAAGTTTTCCGGCACCAACAGCAGTAGGCATCGCGGTCATTTCCAGGCACAGGCTTGGCCCAAACTTAATTCGGATTCCTTGGCCACAGCAGATCAAAACGACACTTTCCCATTTTAGCCGACAAACTAGGCTATAGCGACTATCTTGTTCTGTACCTCACTTAGACCTCGTTTACACTAATGCGTTTTAGTTTGAAAACGAATAAGTTTTGCTACGGTTACGGCATCCGTCCACACTACGCCGGAGTTTTCGAGCACCGAAAACGTAGGGTTTTTAAAACTCTGGAGAGGCCGTTTTCATTCTGAAAAAACTGTCTCAGTGTGGATGGGGGGAAAACGGAGACATCTGAAAACGGAGGCGGGGCTGCTGAGATTCGCTACCGGATCGGTCGCTATCTGATTATCCTTCCCTTATTCGTCAAGCCACTATCACATGACTATAACACATGGCTTTAACGCTACCGGAAGATAGCAGACCACTGTCTTCACTGTAAACAAGAACATGGGCACAGAAATGTGAGCGTTGTTTGCACTATTGTCTGTTTTAGGCGCCATTGTGCAGTTTTTCATTTGTTACGTTAAGTAACAACTAGACCTCGTCGTCTGTCCACAAAAATACCTCTCTTGCTTTCTTTGCCATTGCGTTCATTGTTCAACCGGCGTTTGTTGACTAACAATAACCAAATGCAGAGCGAGACACATGCTATCTGTTTATACTAGAATGCGCATGCCCAGAGTGCGCGAATGGTCACGTGATATACGTTTTTGGTGGTGTAGTGTGGACAGAGATATGTTCAGAAACGCTAGGTGAAACGATAGTGTGGACGCGGATCGTTTTTGATCTAAAACGCCGTTTTAAATCTGAAACGCACTAGTGTAAACTGGGCCTTAGTAATCAGTGACGGGTGCGCACACTTTCGCGCTTTCTGCTATGACGTGGGGGGTGAGGAGCACTCAACGCTATGCTGAATTTTTAATTAGCCTACAATAGTAACAGTTAATTTTGTTGCAGTATGAACTCAATCCTAGGAAAGTCAAAAATAAATCAATAAAATAAGACCTTTGTAACAAAATCCAAGACTTTGTATACCAAATTCAAGGCTATTAAGGCCTTAATTGGAGATTATTAAATCAGACTTTTTCAGTGCTTTTAAAACCCCACGGGTACTCCGTAATTAGCTCAGGAGTAAAAAAAAAAAAAACCCAAAGCTCCAAAACCATATGAGTGACCACAATGCCGAGTTCAAACTGTATGATTTTAGCTCGGATTTTGATTTTGATTTTCGCGGACAAATGCCTGAAATCACAGGCAAATTGGTGCTCGTTTACGCGAGTAACAATCACAAAGTGTGAACTATCAAAGATGAGTCGCCAATGCCCGTGAGATATTTGGCATGCTAAATATCTGGTGCTGTCAGTGATTCAAATCATGCCTTGAGGAATGTGTTCTGGTTGAAAATAACAAAGTCGATCGCCTACAGCCAATGAGAGAGCAGCATCCACTAGTGTGGGTGTCTGCAGGCCAGCGGGAGGATGGGGGAGGAGTTAAAAGCGCTCATTTTCAGTCTATCTGGACTCAAGAATTGGAGGAAAAACTCATGTAAATTTGGCAGGAGCATCAGTCATGTGAGCAATATCACAACTGGGACAAAAAAGAAAAAAGTTGAGGAGAAATTGCTGATTCCCTTCAAACCCAGGTGAGCAAATATGTGCATTTTCTACCCCATTAAAGGCCTGTCTTATGATGTAGTTAATAACAAAAGATATACTGTGTTTTTAGTTTGTTTGGACGAAGTTGTCTGCCTATTGTGAAGTCATGCAGTGTGAAAACCCCTGTCTCTGATCCATCTTGCAGTGTAAACAAAGCAGCGACAAAACGCTAGCCCAGATAGTCATGCAGTGTGGAAACATCTGTGACATGACTAGTTTGAAAATCATGCAGTATGAACTCGGCACAAGACATTAAATATCAGTAAATCCTTGCAAATGTCCTCAAGAGACTCCAACTGACAAAGCATAAATCAATCTGAACGCTTTTTGGTCGTCGCTGACCAGCAACATCGCAAAGTAGACAAGTTGTGGATCAGTTTTATTCAACATGCAAGTGTGAGATCTCACTCTCGGCATCTACTGTGGCCGTTAAAGTCCATCTGTGAGACAATCACACATGCTAATCCCTCATACATAATGGCTTCCTACTATAAAATTCAGCCCACATAGCTCCCACTCCAGACCATCCTACAGTAAAACAGTGGTCTCTCCATGTCCATTGTTTTGACAGAGGGAAACATGTTTTATGTGTAAAATTTATGTGTATATTAGAACTATTTATTTGCTCTTGAATTAATGAAAAAATATATAAACTAATAATAATAATAATAATAATAATAATAATAATAATAATAATAATAATAACATAAAGCATATAACTTAGAAAAACATTTCTGACTTCCTGTTGGGTTTGAGATTTCGCTCCAAGAGCCTTTTTTGTAGGCATTTGTAGGTTTGTTTGATGAGAGTGCGTCAAATTTTCGTACATGAAACGTAGCTAGGGGGCCACTCCTTCAAAAGTGCATAGGTGGGGCTGTCGAGCCATTGTGCCACATCTGAAACCCATAACAAACGTATATTTTCACCACTTCTAGTGCATACAAAGGTTTTTGAGTTTTCAAGCATATTTAGACCATCAATTCTACAGAAGAACAAGAAGAAACTGAGCAATTCCAATAGGGCCTAGACCTGCCCTGCTGAAAAATCCAGCTTAAACCAGCCTAGGCTGGTTGGCTGGTTTTAGCTGGTCAACCAGGCTGGTTTTAGAGGGGTTTTGGCCATTTCCAGGCTGGTTTCCAGCCATTTCCAGCCTGGTCTTAGCTGGTCAGGCTGGAAAATGACCAGCTAAATCCAGCTAAAACCAGCTTGACAAGCCTGGTTTAAGCTGGACATAACTGGTTTTGGCTGGGCTCCCAGCCTGGCTAGGCTGGTCAAGCTGGTTTTAGCTGGTCATCTCCCAGCCTGACCAGCTAAGACCAGGCTGGAAATGGCTGGAAACCAGCCTGGAAGTGGCCAAAACCCCTCAAAAACCAGCCTGGTTGACCAGCTAAAACCAGCCAACCAGCCAAGGCTGGTTTAAGCTGGATTTTTCAGCAGGGTGGGGTCATCAACCCTGTTCCTGGAGAGCTACGCTCCTGCAGAATTCAGTCCCAACCCTGATCAAACACACCTGAACCAATTAATAGTACCTAAAGCAGCACTTGATAATTACAAACAGGTGTGTTTGGTCAGGGTTGCAACTGAAATGTGCAGGAAGGTAGCTCTCCAGGAACAGGGTTGGTGACCCCTGGCCTAGACACTGTTGGTGCTCGGTCCCTAATAATAATAATAAAAATGTATATAATAATAAAGATGAATAATACAGTTAAAGAAGTATTTTCTAAGGTTGCTAGCTTCCGTGATCTGATTGTGATCAAATGTGGTAAAAGCATTTCCAAAGTAGCTTTTTTTTCTTCTTCAAAGCTGATGCAACACTTGATACCTGACCTTAAACCTGATGCAACTTAGAGATTGCAAAAAAAAAACTGAGACCATTACAAAAAGCTGACTAGAAAAGGAACTCTTTATATGACAATGTAACAAATAGTTCTCTGAATCTGAGAGAAAAAGATAGGACAAAGCATTTGACATACACACGCAGCTCTACTGTACTGACGCAGATGATGATGATGGAAAACCCCTCAAAATTAGACCAGCGCGCTTCACAGTTCTGCTTTCTCCAGCAGTCAACAATGAGGCGAGTTGAGTTCAGTGTTTGCAGAAACTACCACATGAATTCGAATGATCGACACCAGCCTCAATGCAAAACTGAAAAATTAGTCAATATGAAAATGCCTGGTTTCCTTCCTAACATGAAGCAAATCTTTTCAAAGTTTGCAAAAAAAAAAAAAGGGATTTTCCATCAAGTTTTTAGAGCAGCTCTCTGAAGTATTGGCAACCTAGAAACCAACAGTAGACAAGCCGAGCATGAAGGGGACAGCCAATTGGCTACATGGGTGTAAAGTTTGCTACGTCCAAGTTTATTCCGCATTTCCATTACGTCTGCACGATATTGGTTAAAAAAAAAAAAAACAGACATTTTGATTTTTTTTCTTTTTCTGTGATATTTACTGCGAATTGATTATCTCTGTGGACAGAATTAAGGCTGATTTATACTTCTGCATCAAGCGTTCGTGAATAATACGGCGCGGCCTACGCATGGACGCATAGCCCACGCCGTGGCTGTTGGCGTCGCTAATGTGCACCGCTCAAAAAATGTAACTACACGTCGCAATGACGCGTAGTGCAAGCTCTGTGATAGGTCGGCTTGGTAGCGCTGACGAGCATGGGCGGGACCAAGAGCCGCACGAGCCCGATGGAGCAATTGTTTACAAGTGTGGAGTCTGGTGAAAGAGCTCCGGATGGAAAGTTTTGTTTTGTGTTTACCTCATGGTTAAAGTTGTTGCACGTTCGCCGGTTCCCGCCTCAAAATGAGCGAGTTTGAGCCACTTGTACATTTCGGAAGCGTTCAGAAAAAACAAAACACCAGGGAAGAAACTCGACCTAGAGGAACATAAACAGCTCACTGTCAACTAGCGATTCGGAAGTGTTACTGCAGAGCAACAGAAACAGCGCGCAGAAGTATGAATGCACAGCTACGCGCATTGCATGCGCCGTGGGTCACGCCGATCACTTGACGCAGAAGAATAAACCAGGCTTTAATCATTTACGATCAAATGCTAGGGTTCTGTAGGGGAGTGTATCTGCATAAAATATAATAAACAATCTGCGAGCATAGATAAGTACAATAAAGAAATAACATACAAATGAAATAAATGTTTACTGCTTTCTGAGAAGTCTAAGGGACTGATCAAACAGAACACGCCTTTACTTCCAAAAACGCAAGGTGCACCACACTGCCTTATTTGCTGACTTGAAAAAATGAAGCGCAGTGAGCTTTTTATGTCGCTAGGCAACGACTGAATCAGCTAGGTATTGTTCAAGAGTGTTGCTGTTGATATTTATATCATTTTAATATTTAATAATAAAATTAAGCAACCAGCAACCCAGTGACCTTCTTGCTGTGAGGCGACAGCACTACCTACTGTGCCACTGCGTCGCTCCATCTCTAAACTAATGTTTATTATTCAAGATCTTGTAGCTCAGCAGCAGGAAAGGTCCTGCCAGATTGCCAATAAAAATGTTTGCAAAGTGTATGTAAATGTGAGAGTGTATGAGTGTTTCCTAGTACTGGGTAGCAGCTGAAATGGCATCTGCTGCGTAAAACATATGTTGGATAAGTTAGCAGTTCATTCCTCTGTGGTGACCCATAATGAATAAAGGGACTAAGCTGAAGGAAAAAAGTATAAGATTCTTAAAGTAAAAACTCTAGTCATAAAGAATGTTTTGCTCTGATCCGTCTCAAAAGCAGTTCTACATTTGTTTTGACTGAATGAAGGGTGTAGGCAAAGAAAAACCACAATTACCCAGAGCCTCTCAACATAAACAAGCTCTTGAAGACCCAGCCCAACTTCCATCTAGTCAAGATTGGCACACTTATATCTCATCCAACAACACTGGATGGCTCGGGAAATGAATACTCGAGGATCTCCCTCTTCAGATCTAACCCAGTTTAGAAAGCCTCTGGGAGTCAGGGGGCAAAAGTATGCCTGCACCATCACTCCTATCAAGAGCTTTCATATGCAATGAATGATCTGCAGAGAATCGGCAGAGACGCGCACCATCTCCAAATGATTCTGAGATCTGATATTATTGCTGATTAATGACCAGCAATAACTATAACAGAATTACATTACTAGCAGAAAGCAGACGACCACAGACAATGCTTCTGGAAATGAAAGTAGATGTGGTCCCACTTTAAGTTAAGAAGCCTTTATTACGATAGACAAACATTTAAATTAATCATTTTGTACAACTTCTACTTTTTTTAATTATATGCATGTAATTACATCTTTAAGTAATTTCTCTAATTACATTTATAATGACGCTATTGACCCATCCCTTACACCTAAACCCATCCCTAAACCTACCCATAGCAACAAATCTGTCTTTAACATGCCCTGTATCAGCCTCGGAAGTGTTGTGTAATACAATATGAACACAATAAGCACATTGCACCCTTTTTTGATGCAAGTACCTAGTAGTTAAGACAACTTAAAATAAAGTTAGACCATAGACACCTACAGAGATTTTTTCTTAAAGACCGGATCAAAAGAAAATGTTTCTCGAACTTTCCAGAAATAACAGTATAAATTGGCACTAGTCATTGGTACAATTCCATGAATCAAACGTTGGAGTAGAGTATCCTCAAGATCTAAGCTCATGCCATAAAAGTAGAAGATTCCAGAAAGATACAAAGTAGGTATACAAGTAAAGGGAGGGTTGAGCGATGTCGACCGATTTGGCATCAAACAATGTCTAATGTTAAACAGTATCTGTGGTTTTTGCTAAAATTTCTAAGTACAAGCATGAAAGCAAAAAATTGAAGCAGTGTACTGATGCTGTGACACATTTCCTGATAGATTCAAAAGACTGATGAGTTGCTAGATAGAGATGAGATTAATTAAATATCATGTTTAGCAACGTGAGATGCTATCCAGCAGTACATCCTTAATAAACTGTCCAACATGCACTGCTCGTTACGAAAGAAAGTCCCGAGGGTTGAGGAGTCACGAAAGAAAGTGAGTAGGGTTGGGGAGTCATGGAAGAAAGTGAGGAGGGTTGGGGAGTTGCAGAATAAAGTAAAGAAGGTTGGAGAGTTGCTCAAGAAAGTGAGGAGGGTTGGGGAGTCGCAGAGGAAAGTGAGGAGGGTTGGGGAGTCACGGAAGAAAGTGAAGAGGGTTGGGGAGTCGCTGAAGAAAGTGAAGAGGGTTGGGGAGTCACTGAAGAAAGTGAAAAGGGTTGGGGAGTCGGTGAAGTGAAGAGGGTTGGGGAGTCGGGAATAAAAAAGTGAAGAGGGTTGGGGAGTCGCTAAAGAAAGTGAAGAGGGTTGGGGAGTCGGGAATAAAAAAGTGAAGAGGGTTGGGGAGTCACTGAAGAAAGTGAAGAGGGTTGGGGAGTCGGGAATAAAAAAGTGAAGAGGGTTGGGGAGTCACTGAAGAAAGTGAAGAGGGTTGGGTAGTCGGGAATAAAAAAGTGAAGAGGGTTGGGGAGTCGGGAATAAAAAAGTGAAGAGGGTTGGGGAGTCGCTGAAGAAAGTGAAGAGGGTTGGGGAGTCGGGAATAAAAAAGTGAAGAGGGTTGGGGAGTCGCTGAAGAAAGTGAAGAGGGTTGGGGAGTCGCTGAAGGAAGTGAAGAGGGTTGGGGAGTCGCTGAAGGAAGTGAAGAGGGTTGGGGAGTCGGGAATAAAAAAGTGAAGAGGGATGGGGAGTCGCTAAAGAAAGTGAAGTGGGTTGGGGAGTCGGGAATAAAAAAGTGAAGAGGGTTGGGGAGTCACTGAAGAAAGTGAAGAGGGTTGGGTAGTCGGGAATAAAAAAGTGAAGAGGGTTGGGGAGTCACTGAAGAAAGTGAAGAGGGTTGGGGAGTCGGGAATAAAAAAGTGAAGAGGGTTGGGGAGTCACTGAAGAAAGTGAAGAGGGTTGGGGAGTCGGGAATAAAAAAGTGAAGAGGGTTGGGGAGTCACTGAAGAAAGTGAAGAGGGTTGGGTAGTCGGGAATAAAAAAGTGAAGAGGGTTGGGGAGTCGGGAATAAAAAAGTGAAGAGGGTTGGGGAGTCACTGAAGAAAGTGAAGAGGGTTGGGGAGTCGGGAATAAAAAAGTGAAGAGGGTTAGGGAGTCACTGAAGAAAGTGAAGAGGGTTGGGGAGTCGGGAATAAAAAAGTGAAGAGGGTTAGGGAGTCGCAGAAGAAAGTGAAGAGGGTTGGGGAGTCGGGAATAAAAAAAGTGAAGAGGGATGGGGAGTCGCGGAAGAAAGTGAAGAGGGTTGGGAAGTCGCAGAGGAAAGTGAAAGTGAACAGCGAATAGGGGAGGAAGGTGATTGAGAAGGGGAATCGGTAAAATGAGGTGCCGAATCAGATTTCAGAGGTGCCGGATACGGAGTGTTCCGGCATCGTCTATCGACCCAACCCTAAGCAAAGGTACAAACAAGTGTTCATAAAAGTTTTTGCCCTGGTTCCACCTGGTATTAACAAGCATTCTTTAGTGATACAATCACAAGAGTTCAGCTGAGACAAATCACCATTTCCACATGGTATTAGCCTGCATACTTGGTTGATGTTTGTAGACTGCAGCTCTGCATCTTTATGTTTGGCAAAAGAACTGGTTACCCAAACTGAGCCTGGTTTGTCTGGTTTTTCCTCCACTTCCTCTGGCTTGCTTGGTTGGATTTGAATTATTAAATTGATGCTTTATTCTTTTTTCTGCTCCTCAGCTAGCTTTGCCACAATCAACACTGAATAAAGCCCTATATAAACAAAAGTGACCTGACTTGATAACGTGATCAGAATTCCCCGAGATCATTTCCTCTTATTTCACCTCCCTTCCGCGGTTCACTGTTGTCAATATTTCATGAGTGAGCGGGAAATTAAGTCATTGGAAGAATGTGGATGTCAACCATGAGTTAAATCACAATCTGTGTTGGTATCAAGCCAAATAATTAATGTCTTTTTTCTCGCAGTACATCCCATAATAATAAAGTTTTCAGTCAGTTTGTCTTTTGTAGCCACTCAAATTCAATCACTGAGTAAAGCATTTACACCACAAAACGATATCCAAACTACCTCTTAATGTTGTTGAAAGTAAACATGATGTTTTACACCCACATTTAGTGTCATTCCAGATATTTAATACAAAGAGAATGGCACTACTGCATAAAACATGATAAAAGCCAACATGGTGGCTAGTTGTGGCACTAATGTCTCACAAGAACAAGTTCTCGGTTTAAACCCCTGTAGCAATGAGAGCCTCTATGTGAAGTTAGCATGTTTTCACTATGTTGGTGTTGGTTTTCTTGGTGCTCAGGTCTCGCCCACGATCCAAAAACATAATAGCCCTGTGATGTCTGCATGCATCTAGGGTGGTCCTTGCCGGCGGCCCAGCATCCCTGCAACCCTACAGAGGTCAAATGGATGGAATGTTATAAATGCCTACTAACCGGATGGATAACTTGTGGCTCGCTCCTTGTGGAGACCAAAAATCTCCCAAAGCTAAAGCTTAACCAATTTGCTACAACTTACCCAGGTGCTGTTTTTGAGATGCTTCTATTTTGTCTGCTTTCTTTCCACAACTAATTAAGTCGTTTTTCTTAGGTTGTTTCTAATTTGATTTGATCCCAATAAAGTGCGTATCTCTTTGGTTTTACTTTCCACACATACCAACCAAAGCACTTGCAAAGGTAGAGCAGCATGCCAGACCTCTGTAGGCTGACCCAAAGGCTGAAGTACTGACAAACGCATTCTGTGGATGTGTGCTGTCATTGTTCGAGGCACTGGGCTCACTTTAATGTACTGCGGACCGGTTCTGGCCAGCTGAAAAAGGCAGAGTCCAGCATTTCCAAGGCCCATGTGGGATTGCTTGGCGGGTGAACACAGAGGTAGTGGGCGGATCATTGATCACTGAACTCCATAAAGCCATCAGAGCAACAATGCTCTGGATAAAAGAGACAACACCATTCCTCACAGGGGCTTCTTGGCTTAAGCTCTGCTACAATTGAGGATTGTTTCAGGATTTAGCCTTAAAAAAAGCATACCTGAAATGGTAAACATTCCCAGAATCAAGACTGATATTAAATCACAATCTTTCTAGGCTCGAGCTGAGCATCGGTTTCATTCCTTACATGAATCAGCTTGCACCTGTAAATGCACAAGGGATGAAATAAAGTGGATGGTTGTATATCCAGTGAATGATAGAGGACCAGAGTTGGAACAAATGACACTAACATGCTCAAGTTTCCAAACAGTTCACAAATCATCTTCTAGTTTGTAATGAAACTGCTTAATATTCAAGACAGTTCCTTTTACAGACACATTCGCTTTATAAAATGTAAACAGCCAGCCAAGTAAGCGCTGAAGCAAACTGACCTGATTCTGGGATTTTTAATGAAATGTCTCTGCCATCCCCATCCAGTTCCGTTCACTCATCAAAACAACCTCCTTCATTATCCAAATGAGCAGTGCAGCCCCCCAAAATTGAACTCAAGCAAGGTAAGAAGTGGCAGTCAAGTGTTCAGACAGATATTAGCTACAGCAGACCAAGAAACAGGAAGAGTCATTTCACATACTGCTCAAGTCCATGTGCAGACGCTCCTCTCCATCCCACACTCTTTTCTCTCTCTCTCCTCTCTCTGAAATCAAGCCTTCAAAACAAGCAAGCCCCATCTAGTGGATACTTTTTGCCCTTTACTGCACATTCACTACTTTTACAGTCAATTTTACAGTCAATCAAATACTTCAGCAACAATTTAGTCTCAAACAGTCAGAAACCATGCTAAAAATCAACTCACCAATGAGAGTTTTCACATTTAGGTGCATTTAATGAACTTTTTATTAACTGATGAATGTCTTTACTATTGAATGGTATCTGCTTGTTAAGTGATGACGTGTTGGTGACGTATGTAATACTGTTTCTGGGTCCAAGCTGCCACTCATTTCAGTTGAGAAATTGTTTGTTTATGACCACTTTTAATTCATATCACACATTAAAGTTAATTTTATATAAAGTAGTGTACACAACAATATCTGAATTGTTAAATGCACCAAAATTGTAAAAATTTATAAAAAAAATGTATCACTTTCTGGCCATCGGATATTAGGCATGGACATATATATTGTGATCGTGATTTTCAAAAGTATTTAATCACTTTGTAAACGTTTGTAAACGTGCCTAGGCTGGCTGGCTGGTTTTAGCTGGTCGACCAGGCTGGTAGTATTAGAGGGGTTTTGACCACTTCCACGTCAGGCTGGGAGATGACCAGTTAAAACCAGCTTGACCAGCCTAGCCAAGCTGGGAGTCCAGCCAAAACCAGCTATATCCAGCTTAAACCAGGCTGGTCAAGCTGGTTTTAGCTGGATTTAGATGGTCATTTTCCAGCCTGACCAGCTAAGACCAGGCTGGAAATGGCTGGAAACCAGCCTGGAAATGGCCAAAACCCCTCTAAAACCAGGCTGGTCAACCAGCTAAAACCAGCCAACCAGCCTAGACTGGTTTAAGCTGGATTTTTCAGCAGGGTTGAATAGAGCTCTTGGACCCGGAAGCGGCTTCGCGTGACGTCACACTTAACAAGTGGATAGGCGGAGGTATGCATAAAAAATTTAGGCGATTTTAAAACTTGACTTTTCCAAACCATGGTATACCTTGAAAACGGTTTTCGTGCCTAGTTGGGACAACATAAAGGAATTGTTTGGAACCGTGCATTTTTTACAGTATAAATACTGCTTCATCTGAGAGTCCTGGAGGTTACTAGAACTGACTTTATTGACAAAAAGAACCAGACAACTGTCTTCAATTAATTGCGCAGCCCTAAGTGATTGCGCACATTACTACTTCAGATTCATTAGAAACCTTCACAAAATGGTGGTGCTTGTTGAGCTAAAAGTAGCATGTAGCATGGAATTTAAAAAAGGTCAAGGATTTGAAGTATTCACAGATGTATTATGTACTTATCCACATTTTGGGGCACTCAGTATGTAGCTCATCAATGTCGATAAACTAATAACAGCATGACCTGTATAAGAGCTCATCTGAGATCATGACCTGAATATATTTTCCTGGAATCGGCCAGCTCAGAGTGTCCAGAGAGAGTCTTAAGTCAGATCTCTGAGGAAATGACACACTTCTGTGTCACAAACACACTCTTTCACCATCACGCCACACGCAAGAGTGAGTGAAAGCTAGGAAACCAATGTAGTACGCCTGAACCAAAAATAACACCAACAACAATAACCGATTGTTTCTGTACGAGGAATGCAGAGTGATTTATTTTTAGCATTAGCCTAGCTAAACACACTCACGGGGCACCGGAGGACTCTGCTGCAAGATCTGATCTGAGATCTGCGAAGCAGACAGGCCACTGTGCTGAGCAAACATCCTGAAGCTCTGCAGAGTAAACATCCTGCCGTTTATGTGAGCAAATGAAAGCGCATACAGGAGAAATCTGATGAGCAAACACCACACATGACTACAGCCTCTGACTGACGCGGTGGCTAATGCGTAATGTTAGCATTATCTCATTTTTATTCATGAAGAAACCCTTGTTTCTTTTTTTAACCCACAAAGAGTCACCTATAGACGAAAAATATCTAATCTTGGACAGTCTGAGCTTTTCATGTTCACAAACACAAAGAAGAGCAGAATGTCTAAGAGTGTGAAAGGTGTCTTTGTCCCAATCCATCAATGAGGTCATCATCGCCACAGGTGTTCAGTAGAGTACAGGCCCTGTTAGTCAAGGACCCACAGTACTTAAAGAAACAGTTCACCAAAAAAGGTGGTCAGAGTACTGTACAACTGACCAGTAATCTGGCTGTTTATGTGTAGCAGACACAAAAATATCAGAGTAGACATTTAAACATGCTCACTTTGAAACTGCTTTGTGAGATGTTCATATCGGCTTTTCCAATTTCAAAAGTGTTCAAATTAAGGGTGCCACGATTTTGATATTAAATCGAAATCGATTGAAATTCATGCTCAATTTTGATTATCGAATCAAAAAATTGGAATCGTCGATGCTGCCACGCCCCCATGACATGTCAGCTTGGCTTGCCAAGCAGGAAAAAAACACGCTTGTTGAACTGCAGATGCAGGAGACCCGTTGACAGAACTTAAACCCTCTCCTCTTTCAATGAAGTCGCCAGTGTGAAAGTATTTTGGATATTCAGTGAGTTATGTTGACAACGTTCATGTTGTCGACAAAAAAAAACAGCTTGCAAGCTCTGCTTTGTACGCGATCCTTCACCCTGTCCCCGTCGCAAATCCACTCGCGAAAGAGACACACTTCAGGCTGATTTATACTTCTGCGTCAAACACACGCGTATGTTACGGCGTTGTCGCATAGCCCTTCACCGTGGCCGTCGGCGTCACTGACGTGCACCTCTCAAAAAAATTTAACTACACGTCGCGACAATGCATAGCGCAAGCTCTGTGATTGGTCGGCTTGGTAGTGCTGACGAGTCTGGGCGGGACCGAGAGCCGCGCGAATGTATTTAACATTCCGAATTTTAGTAGTTAACATTCCCTATTTCAGTATTTAACGTATAGCATTCCCGTAGTTAACGTTCCAGATTTCAGTACTTAACCTTCCGCATTTCAGTAGTTAAAGTTCCGCATTTCAGTAGTTAAAGTTCCACATTTCAGTAGTTAATGTTCCACAATCCAGGATTTAACGTTCAGCATTCCAGTAGTTAACGTTCCGCATTCCAGTAGTTAACGTTCCGCATTTCAGTATTTAACCTTCCGCATTTCAGCAGTTAAAGTTCCGCATTTCAGTAGTTAACGTTCCACATTTCAGTACTTAATGTTCCACAATCCAGTATTTAACGTTCAGCATTCCAGTAGTTAACGTTCCGCATTTCAGTAGTTAACGTTCCGCATTTCAGAATTTAACCTTCCGCATTTCAGTAGTTAACGTTCCGCATTCCAGTAGTTAATGTTCTACATTTTAGCAGTTAACGTTCCGCATTTCAGTAGTTAACATTCCGCATTTCAGAATTTAATGTTCAGCATTCCAATAGTTAATGTTTCATATTTCAGTAGTTAACGTTCCGCATTTCAGTAGTTAACGTTCCGCATTTCAGTAGTTAACGTTCTGCATTTCAGTATTTAACGTTCCGCATTTCAGTAGTTAACGTTCCGCATTTCAGTAGTTAACGTTCTGCATTCCAGTATTTAACGTTCAGCATTCCAGTAGTTAACGTTCCGCATTCCAGTAGTTAACGTTCCGCATTTCAGTATTTAACCTTCCGCATTTCAGCAGTTAAAGTTCCGCATTTCAGTACTTAATGTTCCACAATCCAGTATTTAACGTTCAGCATTCCAGTAGTTAACGTTTCGCATTTCAGTAGTTAACCTTCCGCATTTCAGAATTTAACCTTTCAGCATTTCAGTAGTTAACGTTCCGCATTCCAGTAGTTAACGTTCCGCATTTCAGTATTTAACCTTCCGCATTTCAGCAGTTAAAGTTCCGCATTTCAGTAGTTAACGTTCCACATTTCAGTACTTAATGTTCCACAATCCAGTATTTAACGTTCAGCATTCCAGTAGTTAACGTTCCGCATTTCAGTAGTTAACGTTCCGCATTTTAGAATTTAACCTTCCGCATTTCAGTAGTTAACGTTCCGCATTCCAGTAGTTAATGTTCTACATTTTAGCAGTTAACGTTCCGCATTTCAGTAGTTAACATTCCGCATTTCAGAATTTAACGTTCAGCATTCCAATAGTTAATGTTCCATATTTCAGTAGTTAACGTTCCGCATTTCAGTAGTTAACGTTCCGCATTTCAGTAGTTAACGTTCCGCATTTTTAGTAGTTAACGTTCCGCATTCCAGTATTTAACGCTCAGCATTCCAGTAGTTAATGTTCCGCATTTCAGTAATTAACGTTCCACATTTCAGAATTTAACCTTCCGCATTTCAGTAGTTAACCTTCCACATTTAGGTAGTTAACGTTCCGCATTTCAGTAGTTAACGTTCCGCATTTCAGAATTTAACGTTCCGCATTTCAGTAGCTAACGTTCCGTATGTCAGTACTTAATGTTCCGCATTTTAGTATTTAACGTTCAGCATATTGAACGTGTTGCATTTTGAAACTGCACATTTAAGTGTACACAACAGAAGAAAAACTAATTTCAACTCACAACAATTCACGTTTTTGCCATTTTAACACACATGATTAACAAGTTAGATTTAACAGGTTTTGTAAAAGCGCTCTAAAAACTGAAAAAACTTCAGACTTCAGTGTTTACACTACAGTGCTAAACTGTGACAAATAAACTTGTGCGTCCTGTATCTATCTGCAACGATGGTGTGAACATATACACACAAATTCATTACCACACATATGCGCTTCACCTGGTAAACACAGCGCCTTGAGGACACATGACAGGAAGTCACATGATAATCAACAGCACACAAACAGGAAACTGAGCCAAGTTGAGGAAAAAAAAAAAGTCAATATTGTCCCAGATAACAGAGAACTCACACACTACTGTTATTAAACTGCACTGCATTTCCCATAATCCTCAGCTGCACTGGGATATTACTGTTGGACTTGGAGACAAATGCTTGTTCCTGGCAGAGTTCATCATGAGGTGACATTTCCTGTTAAGTGTCTTTCTCATGCGGTGGATTAAACGGTCCACACCCGCACTATGTGCAAGAGCTCTTACTAGATCTACTCTACAACACCCAAACCGCTAACGACAACATGGAACTAAACCATCACTTATATACATTCACATAAATGGGTCAAAGATTGGAGGTCCACCTTAAAATAAGTTTGCATGAGTGATTTTAGATTCGATTTTTAGAAATAAAATGTCAAAATAAAATTTAAATAATGCTCCATTACATTAGTTTTGATCTATTAATACCTACACAAATATATACCGGAAAAAAAATACAATAAAAATCATACATTAGTTTAAATCCATGTTTCTCAACCGCATTTCTGGAGGACCACCAGCTCTGCACATTTTCCATGTGTCCTTAACCAAACACACCTGAATCAGATCATCAGCTCATTAGCACAGACTGAAAGGCCTGCAATGGGTGGAAAAGACAAAAGACACATCCAAAACATGCAGTATTGGTGGTTCTTCAGGAACGTGGTTGAGAAACAATAAATTTAATTAAATTGTATAAATTACCTGCTGACTAAAGGAGTTGAAATGACAATTAATGAGTATTTTGAATTCTTGTTCTTTGCCTAAACAAATTATTGGACATAAATCATTTACGCAGGTGTACAATAAAACCAGGGGTATGGTACGTAAAACGTTTAGCATTAGCATTTAATGTTCAGCATTTCAAAGTTCAGCGTTCAGTATTTAACGTTCAGCATTTCAGAGTTCATCGTATAGCATTTCAGAGTTCAGTATTTCAGTATTTAACTTTCAACATTAGCATTTAATGTTCAGCATTTTAGAGTTCAGTTCAGTATTTCATTATTTAACATTCAGCATTAGCATTTAACGTTCAGCGTTCAGTATTTAACATTCAACATTTTAGCATCAGCATTTAACGTTTAACATTCAGAGTTAAAAAATTTCATTCAGTATTTCAGTATTAAACGTTCAGCATCAGAGTTCAGTGTTCAGTATTTAACATTCAACATTTCAGCATCAACATTTAACGTTTAGTGTTCAGAGTTCAGTGTTAAAAATTTTTGCATTCAGTATTTCAGTATTTAACATTCAGCATTTCAGTATTTAACATTCACCATTAGCAATTAACATCTAGCATTTAGAGTTCAGCATTCAGTATTTCAGTATTCAACATTCAGCTTTCAGTATTTAACATTCAACATTTTAGCCTCAGCATTGAACGTTTAACATTTAGAGTTCAGCATTTCAGTATTTAACATTCAGCATTAACGTTCAGCGTTCAGTATCTAACATTGAACATTTCAACATTTTACATTCAATGTTAAAAATTTCAGCATTCAGTTTTTAACATTCAGCATTTTAGTATCTAATGTTCCGCATTTCAGTGTTAAACGTTCAGCATTTCAGAGTTCCGCATTTCAGTATTACATGTTCAGCATTTCAGAGTTCAGCGTTCAGCATTTCAGTTTAACATTCAGCATTTCAGTATTTAATATTTAGCATTTCTGTGTTTCATGATTCGCAATTCAGCATTAGCATTTAACATTTAGCATTTGAGAGTTCAGTGTTCAGCATTTCAATATTTAACATTCAGCATTAGCATTTAACATTCAGCACTCAGTATTTAACATTCAACATTTCAGCATCAGCATTTAACGTTTAGTCTTTAACGTAAAAAAATCTGTATTCAGTATTTCAGTATTTAACATTTAAAATTTCAGTATTTATTGTTCCACATTTCAGTATTTAATGTTTAGCATTAGCATTTACATTTCGCATTTCAGTTTTTCACATTTTAAGAGTTTAGCATTCAGTATTTCAGCAATTATCATTTAGCATTAGCATCTAACATTTCGCATTTCAGTTTTTCACATTTAGCATTTCAGTATTTAATGTTCAGCATTTCAGAGTTCAGCATTTCAGTATTTAACGTTCAGCATTACCATTTAACATTCAGCATTTCAGTATTTAACATTCAACATTTCAGCATCAGCATTTATTGTTTAACATTTCAGAGTTTAGCATTAAAAATTTCAGCATTCAATATTTCAGTATTTACCGTTCCACTTTTCAGTATTTAACGTTCAGCATTTCAGAGTTAAGCATTCAGTATTTAATGTTCAGCATTTCAGCATTAGCATTTAACAATTAGCATTTCAGAGTTCAGCGTTCAAAATTTCAGCATTCAGTATTTCAATATTTAATGTTTTAGAGTTCAGCATTCAGTATTTAACGTTCAGCATTTCAGAGTTAAGCGTTCAGTATTTAATGTTCAGGATTAGCATTTACCAATTAGTATTTCAGAGGTCAGCATTCAAAATTTTAGCATTCAGTATTTTAATATTTAACGTTCAACATTTTAGAGTTCAGCATTCAGTATTTAACGTTCAGCATTTCAGAGTTAAGCGGTTAGTATTTCACGTTCAGCATTTCAGCATTAGCATTTACCAATTAGCATTTCAGAGTTCAGCATTCAGTATTTAATGTTCAGCATTTCAGAGTTAAGAGTTCAGTATTTAATGTTCAGCATTAGCATTTACCAATTAGCATTTCAGAGGTCAGCGTTCAAAATTTTAGCATTCAGTATTTTAATATTTAACGTTCAACATTTTAGAGTTCAGCATTCAGTATTTAACGTTCAGCATTTCAGAGTTAAGCGGTTAGTATTTCACGTTCAGCATTTCAGCATTAGCATTTACCAATTAGCATTTCAGAGTTCAGCATTCAGTATTTAACGTTCAGCATTTCAGAGTTAAGAGTTCAGTATTTAATGTTCAGCATTAGCATTTACCAATTAGCATTTCAGAGGTCAGCGTTCAAAATTTTAGCATTCAGTATTTTAATATTTAACGTTCAGCATTTTAGAGTTCAGCATTCAGTATTTAATGTTCAGCATTTCAGAGTTCAGCTTCCAGTATTTAACATTCAGCATTTCACGTTCAGCACTTCACTGTTCAGCATGGCAGTGTAAGGCTGCTCAGCATTTCACCGGTCAGCATGGCAGTGTTCAGCATTCAGCGTTCCCACAGTAAGCACCCATCCCCCACAGTGAAGTCAGACAGCTGAGACACATTCCTCACCATCAGCCAACAAGTGCCACAAACACACACATTATAATGCCACAGCTAAACATTCAGAAAACACAATGCTCAATGTGTTGAGTGGTGTGCACGATATAGTCTGAATGTGTGGTTTCTTGCTGAGAATGCGAGACTGAGTTTGGACAAGCTGCAGCCTGTAGAAATCGCACTAGCAGGAATTGAACAGACTCACTTCACAGGTATATGTGCAAAAGTTAATGAGCGATAAAAGTGAGAACAAACCAGTTTTCAGGGTTTTTTTCGAACTTTGTCATAGCAATAATCACATACAAGAGGATGAGTGGCGTGGAAAACATTTTAAGATGGAAAAACAAACAACCAACCAACCAAATAACAAAACAGCTTGAGCACATGCATTATTAAGAGGATCACAGAACAATAAAACATTCATCCATCAGCAAAATCAACGAGGCCTTTCAACACAATGATTAATTCATAACTGCCTAAACAACAAAGACGGTTCACATGAAGAGGTACTGTTGACATTAGAGAGGCAGCAGTCTGACAGCATCATCACACTTGTTCTATACAATATACAGCTCTGGAAAACATTTAAAACATGTGTTTTGAGTGAAATGTTGTGTTAAAACTAGAGGTGTGAACCTATACTGGTCTTACGGTTCGGTTCGGTTATGATTATCATGCCTTCGATTCGGTTCAATTCGATATCTCGGTGCATTGACGATGCCTTCCATATACAGTGTTATATTTTGGGGGGAGGCTATAACAAGCTGTCTGTATAAACACAGAGACACACAGCACCACACTATCTCTCATTCAAACACATACACAAACATAGTCGGCACCAAAGAAACAAACAAACATACACACACACACACACGCCCGTGCGCACGCACACACTTAAGCCCTCACAACAGGGAGAGCTTGCGCTGAGCGGAGCAGAAAAACGGAAAAAAAAAAAACGAAAAAAAAATAAGCACTTTTCCGACGGTCCCTTCCTGAGAGCTCCTCTCAGCGCGAGCTCTCCCGGCTAAACAAATATTGCGAGGGCTTAAACGGAGAAGTGCTCGTAATGTTGAGTGAAAAAAATTAAAAAGACAGCTGTGAAACATAACCAGCTTTGTCTTTTTGTAGGAAACACACTTTAGATCTTTTTAGGGTAAGAGGTTTTTGAGTTATTGCCGTCTATAACTGAATGTGTGTCAGGAATATCGAAAACAAAACCAACTGAAGCGCGTTCCTTTCTGGCGCCCCACTGGATATACAGCACCCTTAGCATTTGCCTATGGTGCCTATGCCACGGACCGGCCCTGAGTTGGCTGAGTGTTGTAAATACTCGCGCTCACCTCCTTCGCGACAGAGTGCACAGGAGATAAATGACGTCAGTACATAATAACCGGTTATGATTATTACTGAACCGATACCTTATTGTCCGCGTCTGCATCGCGGTGCACCGAAGAAACGATTAATTTTGACACCCCTAATTAAAACTGGTGTTAAATATTAGATGTATTGGAAGAATAGTATTTATAGAAATGACAATAAAAAAAGTCAGGCCTTTAAATTCAGAAATAAACACTTATTTGTGTCTCTGGACCACAAGACTAGATTTATATATTCTTGGAAAGATGAATAAATGAGGTTTCAAGGGATGCAACAACACAGTTAGCTCAAGGTTCAATACACAACTCAGCTTTTTACCACGGTTTTTGGTTCAGTTCTTATGGCTTGACAAGTGTTTTTTTTTTATTCTATAGGCAATAGGAACAGTAAGAGGTAAAGATTAACGATTTATAGCAATACTCATTTTGTTTTACGTAAAAGCCAAGAAAAGTACACTAGTTCCTATAATGCAGGGGTGTCAAACTCAATTCCCGGAGGGCCGAAGCCCTGCACAGTTTAGTTCCAACCCTGCAACACACTTACCTGTAGGTTTCAAACAAGCCTGAAGGACTCAATTAGTTTGATCAGGTGTGTTTAATTAGGGTTGGAACTAAACTGTGCAGAGCTGCGGCCCTTTTGGAACTGAGTTTGACACCTGTGCTATAATGTATAAAAAATTAACACTGAAATCTCACTGCTGCTGGTAGCCCATGTATTAACTGGGGAACACATAAAATCCTACACTTTAAAAATAAACATACATGTGAAGCTAATAAAGATAAATTGGCCATTTCAAATAAACATATTTGTACTGAAGTAAACATAAATAAACCATAATCATTATCTCGGATCTGAAAAAATGCGAGACTGTAGTCTGTAATGCAGATCGAGTGCTTTTATAAGATGACAAAAGCCCACATTTCTAGTCACCGAAAACGGCGGCAAATCTTTAGCAATAAACAGCCGCACTGCCTTTGTTATTTTTATGTCTCTTGGAACCAGTTGGGTATGTTTGCTTGAAAGATTCAGCGAGGGATTGTTGCTATTTGGAGGACTTTATTACCTTCTCTGCCATCCTGCCTAAGACAGTGATATTGCTGGGTGATGGCGCTGCAGATGTGCAGTCATGGTTATACATGTAAAACAATGCTTGCAGTTATTTTTTGTTCACCGTTTTTTTCTTTTATTGGCATTATGCTTACCGGCAGAACCGAAATGTCCTCACACCGCAGATTTGAAAGACGGCGGCGCTTTCTTGTACTGTTGCCTCACTTCGCCGGTGCTTCCTTGTACTGTTGCCTCAGCCTCACTTCACCGCCGCTCGCAATGTTAAAGTGTGGAATGATGGTCAAGCGCCCCCTAACTTAAGAGCATAGTGATTGAATATTTACTCGCGGGGAGGAGTTTCCTCATCTCAGCTCATGGACTTACAGGCACACACAGTCAATTCGGGGAGATTTAAAACATAAATTATTTTAACGTAAAACGGAGAAAACCACAATTCACAAGCGCGTATTGAACCGTGGAGGTCGTACCGTATGGTTCAATATTATATTATATTACTGTTGCCTCAGCCTCACTTCACCACCGCTAGCAATAAACCAGCAGATGTGAGATTTCAGAGTTAATTTTTTTTTTTTATAAAATAAACTAGGAACTTGTGTACTTTTCTTGCCTTTTAAGTAAAACAAAATGAGTATTGCAATAAATCGTTTTTACTTTTTTCTCCTTAACCTTTTACTGTTCCTATTGCCCATAGAATTAAAAAAACACGCGTGTCAAGCCATGAGAACCGAACCGAATGGAAATCGCGTTAAAAGACCGAGGTATGTTTTGAACCATGAGCTCACTGTATTGTTGCATCCCTAGTAGATATATAATATGAGAAACTTACCAAATAAATGGATAATTGGATTTGCATTGTAAATATTAAATAAAAATTAAAAAACATGTTTTTTCATTAAGTTTTCGCGCGCAGAATTCCGCAGATTTTACGCAGATTTCTGCAGATTTTTAGCCCATCATTAATTCTGTTTATTTACTTGAGTAAATGTGTAAATCTGAATTTATTCAGTTTCTATTCAGTAATTTATTACTTTTTATTTAATATATTAAGGTTTTAGTTATGATCCTCTGCTGGATACTCCCAAAATAATTCCACAGAAATCCGCAGATTTTTACCAAAATTCTCAGCAGAAATAGCAAAAAACATCGTCCGCAGATTCCATCTGGCCCTGGATATGACTCTCCTAATATCATTCCGCATAAATCCACAGATTTTTTTTTACAAAATTCTCCACAGAAATAGCAAAACATATTCACAGATTCTGTCTGGCCCTAGCTATAAGGTATGAAAGCATTGAAGTTTTATATTCACACATTCAGACTTTTTCCTTAATAATAATTTCTCAAAATATTTATTGCAAACTCTAAATGGTGAAATAATTTTAGCAGCCAATGACTATTACAGTACAACATTGTTCACAGTCAAATAAACAGTGCTAATGTTGATTTCAAGTCATACTTGCATGTGATTTCAGACCCAATACTAAAAGTACCATGGTAAACAATATAGGTAGCGTTAGGTAGCATGTCACAAGTTGTCACTGAATGAATGTGTGAATATAAAACCAACATTACCTCGCTTATGAAAGCATGGAACAACATATTATGGATTCATAAAATGAATGTTAACCTAAATCTTATTTATTTATTTTTTTGTTAGTATTTTTCGATTACTTTCAGTAGTACTTTAGTGTCTAGTTAACAATAGTTAAATTACGTTTAAACTTTGCATCAATCTTTGCCAGTTAGATTACACAAAACTGTAGAACATTGTATCTGTTTTTTTTTTCTATCTACATTATTTGTTTTCAACAAAAATTAGACTCTATACAATTTAAGAACAGACTTTTCTAGATAAATAACATTGACGTCTAATGGAGTCAACGCGCTGTAGAATGAATCAAATGTCGTTTTTTTCTTTAATATTTCGTTTTTTAATTCATCCCAAACATCACACTCGACAGCACTGAATGTTTATCAGACATGTTGTTGAGTAAGTTTAGTAAAGTATCAGCTGTTGGTCGTCACTCACCGACACCGTCTTCAGATTTCAGCACCATCGCGCTCTTGGGTCGCTCTATTCCGTCAGATAAATCAAAATAAAGGAACGTTACTACAAACTGACTCGATTTACAACTACAGCTTCAACGTCAACTTTCGTGAACAGAATATTTTGCGTAATCCTCGAGACCGGAAGGCTCGCGGTTGAGGAAGGGTGTTCGTCCGTGATCAGGGGAGTGTCTTTAACCGTGACGGGCCAATCCCGAGTCCCGACACCGAGAGGACAACAAGCGCCTCAACCGGATGACTGCACCCGCTTCCGACACGGGCCGCGTCTCAAACCCCAGCTCGCTCACTCGCTCTTTACCGAGGGCTGTTGTTGTGTTGGGTGTATTTAGACCAAAATTTTTTTTGCACTGGCCAATGTTTGTACACATATGATCAACAAACTTTATAAACAAACGAAAACTCGTTTTTAGATACTCTAGTCTAGATTTATTTACACATTTTGTAACCAGTAGTTTTTAAAGTATGAACAACAAACTTAAGGACTTTTTTGTGATTTACCAATTTTTCTAGATTAAACTTATTCAAATATGAGCCACAAACTTTCTAAACAAATAAGACGCATAGCTAAATATTGGACAATTATAAAATTAAAGTTTATTTTTGTATAAGATAACAGAATCTTAAACACCTAATCTTGGCCAGGATGCTCTTGTAAAAGAGATTTGTAATCTCAATGTGTATTTCCTGGTAAAATAATAGTATATTATATAACAATAATAATAATATAATGTTTTTTAATGATAATACCACTTTATTTCACCCGTATTTGATGTTTTCATAAAAGGTATTTGAAATATTAAAAGAGAAATTAAAATGATCACAAAATAACCTCAAATGGACATCATTTTTGAATACTTTTCTTGAACGATTTTCATGAATTTCATGCTTTTTATTTAAATATTTTATTAAATATTTTATAATAAATAAATAATATATTTCATATATTTTTAAATCATTACAAATAATGAAAAATATTAAATTACAAATATTACAATTATTTAATTCAGTTTAAATCAATTCCTGTTTGTTTGTTTGTTTGTTTGTTTGTTTGTTTGTTTGTTTGTTTGTTTTGGGGGGTTGTTTTTTTAACAGGGACATGCACAAAATATACATTAACCTCAAAAAGGAATGCTTTGTGCCAGGTTTTAGCTATTTTCCACCTGCATTCCCTGGACAGGTAAATCTTAAAACAATTAAACAAATAAAAACAATAATACAGTAAAATTGCCATTTAAAACACACAGACTCACTCACATACAGACTAAACACATGCAGACAAATCAAACACAACACTCAGTGTGTACAAATTTGACTTGACCAAAACCACCTCCTGGTCAGGCATGCAAACACCTTGTAATCTGTGCATTTAATCGATTCTGTTGGAAGAGTACTCCATAGACATGTAGCTCTATAAGGAAAAGACGATTGGCCAAAAGAGGCTTTACATCCAAAGACAATACACTCCCCATGGAGCGTGTCGTTCTAAATGTTTTCTCCTGCAGCGAGCTCTCTGCAACTCTCACATGTTCGCCCACTGAAGCTAAGCAGGGCTGCGCTCGGTCTGTACCTGGATGGGAGACCACATGGGAAAGCTAGTTAGTGAGGCCAGCAGGGGGCGCTCAACCTGTGGTCTGTGTGGGTCCTAATGCCCCAGTATAGTGACGGGGACTCTATACTGTTCAGTGAGCGCCGTCTTTCGGATGAGACGTTAAACTGAGGTCCTGACTCTCTGTGATTGTTAAAAGAGCCAAATCTGCCCACTGGCCTCTGTCCATCATGGCCTTCTAACCCTCCCCATATCATAATTCAGCCTGATCTCACGAGAAAACATAAGTATTTTACGTTTTGGCAGTTCAGTGGCTAATTCGTACGAATTCGTACGAGTTCAGTCGTAAGAAAATGTACGATTTTAAAAAGGAGGCGTGGCACCTAACCCCACCCCTAAACCCAACCGTCATTGGGGGATATGCAAATCGTACTAAAATGTACGAATTAGATCGTACGAATTTGTACGAATTAGCCACTAAATGAAAAAGTTACGAATTGCCGTGAGATTGTGTTGCATAATTGGCTTCATCACTCTGTCTCCTCTCCACCAATCAGCTGGTGTCTGCTCTGGTGCAAAACGGCTGCCGTCGCGTCATCCAGGTGGATGCTGCACACTGGTGGTGGATGAGGAGAATCCCCCTAATTGTGTAAAGCGCTTTGAGTGCCCAGAAAAGCGCTATATAAATGTAAGGAATTATTATTATTATTATTAATTACTAATGTAAGACTTAAAAATGTTCTTAAAGAAGGAGCAGCAAGATTATGAATCATTTTAAAAACAAAACAAATACTTGGTGAAGTTTATTCATAAACTAATTTCGAGAGGAGCACGTGATTATGATTGAACACGGCTGGTTCTGCATTAGCATGCTTGATCCACCAATCAGGCCATTCCTAACCACTATAAAGAGTCAGGGTTTTCTCACTACAGTCATCTTCGATTTGAAGAATCCCCCCTTCCACCCCTACCTTTTCACCTTTCCCTCCATAGGGCAGCACGGTGGCTCAGTGACTAGCACTGTCACCTCACAGCAAGAACGTCACCGGTTCTAGTTCCTTAACAGGCCGGTGGTCGTTTCTGTGTGTAGTTTGCATGTTCTTCCCGTGCTTGCGTGGGTTTTCCCCGGGTTCTCCAGTTTCCTCCCACATTCCAAAAACATGTACAACAAGTTAATCGTTAAATCTAAATTTCAATACAGGTAATCTAATAATGCAGCATATCTTTTAATAGCCTTCAATCTTAATCTTTAGCTATTATAAAAAGGGGAGTTGTCGAGATCTACCTGAGCTCGAGGCTCCCCTCTCTACCTCCAAACGGGAGGGAGCCCAGGGCTCAAGAACCTTCGAGCTCAGGGCTCTCTCCCGGGACAGCATGCCAAACTTGCTTATAATCAATCATCAGCTAAGTGTGAACTCTTGAAAAATATTTAATCATAATAAAACTCAAAAGGCTGTGTTTCTTTAAGATATTACAGTCAGTGATGGTTCAGTCAAGGTTTTTTTTAATCATGGATTGTAAGTGGTCTCTTGTATTTAGTTTTTTTGTAATTCAGTTTTTTTATTTCGGAAAATGAAAATAATGAATTTTTTACTGATAGAAAAATACTTTTAACAGATATTACCCCATATATATCCCCCCATCCCATTAGATAATTTACATTAAATTTGACATCCGTAGTATCAGATGAGGGTTAGTGTCCAAGATGTCTTTGATGTCACATATTTAGATTTTCCATACAGTAAGAATGTCTAGTTTAGCTTGGTTGATCCGTGCTGATGGCAGTTCCAGATACAGTATTTCCAGTAGTGAATGTACCCAGTGCTTGACTGAGAGATCGTGAGGAGGTTTCCACCACTGTACCAACATTTTCTTTGTAGCAGTTGAAGCAGCTAACCAAAATTTACGGACCTTTGCATTTAAGGGAAATCGAGAGTTTTCATTCAATAATAACAATGCAGGATCTTTGGGGAAACACACTTTGTAAAGTGCTCTTCTTGTATAATGATTCCAGGGGTTTACAGATTTACCAATGCCAAACCAAATCACAAAGTTGAACCAATAACAAAAAGTAAATAAATTCAAGTCATTTACACGTCTAGAGCTGTACTTTATCATACTTGTCAGTGCAAAGCTTTGCAGTCCCTCAAGTGAGTCGCTTCAGTCATCATAAACTTTCCAGGACCAGACCTAAAACACAACTAAGGTACTAAGGTACTTCTTTCACACAGCTGAAACTGACTTCAAACACTAGCAAGAAACAACTCATCTTAATGGATTTGTGAAAGAAAGTACACATGTTTGAAGTGGCGTCTAGTTAGGCAGCTCACTGGGGTTTGAGACAAAGCCACAGTATTGAGTTTCACCATCCACACCCTGTGCTGTGCTCTGTGTGTGTGTCTGTGTGTGGGAGTGTGGGGGCAGGGAGAGTGAATGACGAACACAGACACAGATTTGTGTGTGTGTGTGTGCGTGTGTGTGTGTGTGTGTACAACATGACAGAAAGACAACACCTGATTGAGCCATTAAAGGTGTACAGTTTACATAAATAAGACGCATCTTACAATATCACACGTGGTGACACGGTGGCTCAGTGGTTAGTACTGTCGCCTCACAGCAAGAAGGTTGCTGGTTCAAGTCTCGGCTGGGCCAGTTGGCATTTCTGTGTGGAGTTTGCATGTTCTCCCTGTGTCCAGTCTCCCCCACAGTCCAAAGACATGTGCTATAGGTGAATTAAATAAACTAAATTGTCCATAGTGTGTGTGTGTGTGTGAATGAGTGTGTATGGATGTTTCCTGGTACTGGGTTGTGGCTGAAAATGCATCCGCAGTTTAAAACATATGCTAGATAAGTTGGCGGTTCATTCCACTGTGGCAACCCCTGATGAATAAAGGGATTAAGCCAAAGGAAACTGAATGAAAGAATGAATAAACAGACGTGAGCACTGTGTTAAAACAGTTACTACTTATTATACAACAAGGATTAAAGTGTATCATGCGAATAAAAGACATCTGCATTACTAGAAGGTTAAACAATGACAACGGTTTCAGTAATTACAAAAAACAACACAAACAGACACAGAGTCGTTCACAGACACTGAGAAATGTTGTTGAGCAACACCACACCTGTTGAGTTATCCATTTAATACGTAACATATGACTGGAAAGTTCGTTTTTAATTATTATTATTAAAGTAACAGCAAAAAAAGTATAATAAATGCAATAAAAAACGAACCAACATTTCTGTCTTTAATTAATGTTAGTTAACAAGCACGCATTTGTTCAGCAAAACTTTACATTTTTAAAAGTGTATGACTTATTATCTTAAAGGCATTTCCGCCACTAGAGGGCGCATATTCACAATAAACAAACGCCCATTTTGATGATGCATTAGTGACTGGGTGTGGAATCATGGGAGTTGTGGTCTTCATTACATCTTACTGTTACTTTAGGCCAGGGGTCACCAATCTCGGTCCTGGAGGGCCGTTGTCCCTTCAGGGTTTAGCTCCAACACCTGCCTGGATGTTTCAAGTATACCAAGTAAGACCTTGATTAGCTGGTTCAGGTGTGTTTGATTAGGGTTGGAGCTAAAATCTGCAGGACACCGGCCCTCCAGGAACAAGTTTGGTGACCCCTGCTTTAGGCGAAAGATGAGAGACGAGCGCGACAGTAGCAGAGCATTTATTACCGTCATTAACATGCACACATATCATACACTCTGTCTCACTAGTGAAATGACTGATTTCTCTGGATTTTAACATTCTTACACACATTTGGGATTATGTAGTACGTCATATATGTCTTACAGATGAAGCATTTGATTTTAGACAAAGGGGTTGTTTATTGTTAAGGCTGATTTATACTTCTGCGTCAAACACCGGCGTATGCTACGGCGCTGACGCATAGCCCTTCGCCATGGCCGTCGGCGTCACTGATGTGCACCTCTCAAAAATTGTAACTACACGTCGCAACAGCGCGTAGCGCAAGCTCTGTGATTGGTCGGCTTGGTAGTGCTGACGAGTCTGGGAGGGACCGAGAGCCGTGCGAATGGCGCGAGCGATTGTTTACAAGTGTGGAGTCCCGTGAAGGAGCTCCTGATGGAAAGTTTTGTTTTGTGTTTACCTCATAGTTAAAGTTGTTGCACGTACGCCGGTTCCTGCCTCAAAATGAGCGAGTTTGAGTCACTTGTACAACCAGGAAGTGTTCAGGAAACGCAAAACAGAAGCAAAGAAACTCGACACAGAGGAACATTTACACCTCACTGCCCACTAGCGTTTCGGAAGTGTTAATGCAGACCAACAGAGACAGCGCACAGAAGTATAAATGCACAGCTGTGCGCGTTGCCTGCGCCGTGAGTTACGCCGGTCTCTTGACGCAGAAGTATAAATCAGGCTTTAGGCCCCGTTTACACTAGTCCGTTTTAGTTTTAAAACGGCGTTTTAGAATGAAAATGATCCGCGTCCACACTCGCGTTTTACCCAGTGTTTCTGAACTGCTCTCCGTCCACACCAAAACGCTGAAAACGCACATCACGTGACCACACACACACTCTTTAGCAAGGGCTGCAGCCCATCTACCCAGATGAGAGCTCTGCTAGTCGGACTTCTCATCAAGCATCTCCCGCTGGATCTAATCTCACTATATTTATTAAACGGGATATTTCATTCATCTTGTTGTCTTAATCTAACGACATATTCCCTGACTTTGGTCACTGGAATCTATTACTTGTTTTCAGGTAACGTGTTTTGGCTGAGCGCAAAGATAAGTTAATGATTAATGTAGCCACGTAGCCTACATTCTGTATATTGACTGATCGCTTGCCTTCATTTCCTATAATGTATAAACTTATTGTATGTTATACTTTTATAATGGCCATTATCGATTATTAAAACTGATATTCAGCAAAAGAGAGGGTGTGTTTCGTATTTTCACTGAAATTGAAAGGAGGCAGTTGTTATCGGCTCCGTTTTGTTATAAATATCCACACAGTGAAGATGACGCTCATGCAGCACGACGCCTCAACATTTCTGCTGTCTGTTTAGTTGTTAATATTAAAATAAAAATAGGCAGTTCCTTATATCAAGTTTACATTTTATTGTTGAGAAAGTGAAACAACGTAGCCAAGGTGATGTGAATGAAGTTATAAAGTACACTGTTCCCTGTGAAGATTGACGCGTGTCCTCGGTATGTTTTCCATATCAAACTGAGAAGAAGAGATGCAGCCTTGATCAAACTTGCGAAGTCTGAACTTACAAGAAGAGGATGCGAGACTGAACTGTGTGTGGGCTACTTAATATTGAGGAAAAGCCCCAATCAGAGAGGCGAATGTCTGCAGCCCTGCCTCCGTTTTCAGATGTCTCCGTCTTTCCCCATCCACACTGAGATGGAGCAGCAGCGTTTCAGAATGAAAATGGCCTTTCCAGCGTTTTCGAAACGCTCCGTTTTCGGCGCTCGAGAACTCCGGCGTAGTGTGGACGGATGGCGTAACCGTAGCAAAACTTATGCGTTTTCAAACTAAAACGCATTAGTGTAAACGGGGCCTTAGAGTAGTTAATGCTAACTAGCATTAACAGATAGAACCTTATAGAACAGACACTCATGCAATAGAGGCGAAGAGTTCAGCACAAGGACGTAACAATGATGAAGGGGAATCTTTACCTCTGAGTGTTTTAAGGAACTGAAACTGTTCAAGGAAGAGAAAAGGCAGATGAAAGTGAGGACCGGGGGGGTGGCTTGATGTTGCGGATGAAAGTGTATACAGGGGTACATTTTTCACAATGAGCCTGTGTTGATAAGTACAGTATAGGCCACTTGTCAAGCATGCATCTCTTCACAGCAGAATTCCTGCATAGATTAACAAATATCACGGCTGTCTCTCAGACTAACAATGTGTCCTCTGTTGAGTCCTGCTGCACTGCGTATGAAAAATGAGCCGCATACGTCAACAATACTGAGACAAGACATGCTTGTCTTCAAACAGGTCCATCTTACAATCAGGGAAACTTGCAGACTCTGAACTGAGGAGAATTATGCAATCTGCAGCATGCAAATGAGATTCCTGAAGGTGTGGGCTTCACATCTGAGGTTTATGCAAATGTTATGTAAATGACAAAGTGACTCATGATTTGTTGCAAAGTGCTTTTGTCATTTTGGAGAAAATGCATGTGCTGTAGAGCAGGGATTCTCTACTGGTTTGGCCATGGGATCCATATTTTCACATGGTCATCAGGCCGCGACCCAAATTTTTAGGAACTATAATCCAATATTAGGAATTATACTTAATTTGTATTTATTTGTTAGCATACACAAGTAGTGACAGATAAATCATAAGACATTCACCGAGACTTACAAATAAACAATATTTTATTGCTGTCATGGATCAAATTATTGAAATTTTACAAAGTAAAAACAGTAAATACTGTACAAGGTAATGAAAGGTTCATTTACCATGAACTAAACTGAACTGTTAATAAAACATGTTCACTGAAAACCTTAATAAGTTGACTGAACAAAATTAATTGAGTAAACTCGTTGCCCTAATTTAATTGAGTATTGAAGTCCTAAGAACTAAGTTTGGTGAACTGAACTTTAAGTATAGTCTACAAAACTGGCAAGTTAAATAGACGTAAATATGCAAGTTTTGGGAGACTCCATTACTCAATTAAATTGAGGCAACGAGTTTACTTAATTAATTTAGTTCAGTCAACTTATAAGGGTTTTCAGTGTTGTCTGGTTTCTAAATGTCGTTTTAATTTAGAAGGTTTCGTGCTCTCTTGTGAGAGCACCTCACTACACATGACACACTGAGGGCTCTATTTTGACGGTCCATGCGCAGAGCGCAAAACGCAGGGCGCAAACGCTTTCAGGGCGTGTCAGGACGCGTTTTTGCTAATTTAAGGACGGGAAATCTGCCTTGCGCCGCGGCGCATGTTCTAAAAGGGTTGAGCTTATTTTATTAATGAGTTATAGGTGTGTTTTGAGAATAAACCAATTAGAGTCTCATCTCACATTCCCTTTAAGAGCAGCTGCATCGCGCCAAGAGCGCATTCGCTATTTACAGGACGCAAAGTAAGTAAGTGGAAGAAATGAGCATTTCACAAGCAAACAGTTCACAGTTAACAGTTTTTTAACAGAAAACTGTTAAACAGAGCATCTACTGCATGAGAATGAGAGATAATGGATCACTTTCACTTTCGCTCTTGGATAGGGAAACCTTTACGCACAGACATCAATTAGTCTATAAATAATTAATTACGTTTGTTAAGCGCAAATATTCATTTCAAAACTATTTCTAAATTCAGTTCTAATTCCCAGCAAACGAATAAATGAACAATAATAACAAAATGTGCTCAAAAACCTGAGTTATATCCTAAAACACATGCTGTGCCCCATATGGTCTAAAACCTGACAGGTGGGCAAATCTAAGCTTGTTTTTA
This sequence comes from Danio rerio, assembly GCF_052040795.2. NCBI lineage: Eukaryota > Metazoa > Chordata > Actinopteri > Cypriniformes > Danionidae > Danio > Danio rerio. The sequence goes on from NC_141023.1 coordinate 62,484,709, forward strand.
ATAAAACAAATATAAATATGGATATAATAAATAATACTGCTAATAATAATAACATTATACAAAAGCAAATTGTTATGAATGAACTGAAAAAGCCTCCCGAGATGAAGAAGACATAAAAGCAGTGATTTTTCATATTTATGTAGGCTAGAAAATAATATGTTTTGTAATATTTTAATCCTTTATATTTATATTCTATATCTATTCTTATTATATCCTATATATATCCTTAATATTTACATTTTTTTCATATGTAAAGATATTTGTCTGTTGCTCTCTTGTGCGTATTAAGCAGTGTGTAAGCGAGGCGCAACTCTGCGCCGGAGTTTAGACCGGGTTAGTTTTGGTCTAATGAAAAATCTATTATAGATTCTCAAAATAGCAACGCGCCAGCGGTCCACCTCAGAACACCTTCCTTTTTAGACCATAACGCCTATGGGCGCACATATGAGCGCTAATGCATTTGCTATTTAAAGAGTGTAGTGCAATGCCTCAAAACGAATCTTGCGCCAAGCTTAAACTACCAAAAGACTATTGCGCCACGCCTTGCGCCACACTGTGCAGGGTGTATGATAGGGCCCTGAGGCTTTATGTCTTTTTTGTCGTCAACATGTGTAAATCCATACTCTACATATTAGGGGTCGTACTTGTGCTTTGACATATTTGTTGCTATAATTTAATGAAATTTTACATGTCAAATGGTAAAAATAAGGTCAAAATAAGTAAAAAAAAAAGTTACTTTTGTGTTTTTTTTGACCACACACTCAACGACCCACTGAAGATGTTCCCGCGATGCAAGACCCACCAGTTGAGAAACACTGCTGTAGAGTGAATATCAAGTGCTGTGTACATACCTTTATTACACAAACTACATTTTAAGTGAAGTTAATTTATAAACTAATTTCGAGAGGATCACATGCTTATGATTTATCACGGCCAGTCTCGTATTTGCTAATCACTATCTTCCAATCACATGAGCCCTAAGCTACTATAAATAACCACAGTTTTCAGCTCATTTTATCTTCGTTTGGAAGAAACCCGCCTTCCTCCCAATTCTCCTCCTTTACCTCTGATCGGGCGGCCCAGTGGTTAGCACTGTGAGCCCCACAGCAAGAACACTGCCGGCCCTGGTCCCACAAGGCCGGTGGGTGTTTCTGTGAGGAGTTTGTATGTTCTCCACGTGTCCGCGTGGGTTTTTCCCCGGGTTCTCCAGTTTCCTCCCACCATCCAAAGATATAAATCATGCAAAACAATCAAGCATTTGTCTAACCCCTTTTGTTCCCTTAGCTACCACAGCCAGGGAGTTCTGAGGTCCACCGAGCTCAGGCTCCCCTTTCGCTCTGCCAACGGGAGGAAGCCCCGGGCTCGAGAATCCCTTGAGCTCAGGGCTCTCTCCCAGGACAGCATGCCAAACAAGCATTTATAAATCATCAGCTAAGTGTGAACTCTTGAAACTGCTAAATTAGTAACCTAATTAACAGTACGTTTTCTTACTACATATGGGGAATAACCATAAATGTACTTTCCCAGAATCCCAGAATTTCCCACAATGAATGAAATCTCAGAGTGAATAACACTGTGTATCTAAACTCTTCACCAAAGACTGATGCATCTCTCCTCGAAATCAAGATCTGAGACCAACAGCAAGGATTTAAGCATTTTATTAATACTCTAAGTCAGTGGTTGTCATACTTTTTTCACCAAGTACCACCTCAGAAAAAAATTGTCTCTTCAATTACCACCATAATGACCGGTATTGAAATACAGTGGTGTAGAAGGCCTAATTAGCTACAGCTCTGCACAGTTAAAAAACGAGGCGGATTAATTCCTATAACTATGAATATTTATTGTCAGCCACTTTAAACATTATAAATAGGTTGAACATTAACACTGTACTGTGCATACAGGAAAAAATAAATAAAACATCAATGTTTAAATTAAAATGCTTTTAAAAGTTGATTAAAAATGCATGGCCTTGATCTTAAAAAGTCAACAAAAAAAACTGCTGTACTCAAATGTAAAGTATTTTCATAAAGTAGCATCATAAATATAGGCTATATATGATATATATGACTTATATACTGTTGTAGTCAGAATTATTAGCCCCCCTGAATTATTAGACTGCTTGTTTATTTTTTCCACAATTTCTGTTTAACGGAGAGAACATTTTTCAGCACATTTCTAAACATAATAGTTTTAATAACTCATGTCTAATAACTGATTTATTTTCTCTTCGTCATGATGACAGTAAATAATATTTGACTAGATATTCTTCAAGACACTTCTATACAGCTTAAAGTGACATTTAAAGGCTTAACTAGGTTAATTAAGTGAACTAGACAGGTTAGGGTAATTAGGCAAGTTATTGTATATCGATGGTTTGTTCTGTAGATTATCAAGAAAAAAATAGCTTAAAAGGGGCTAATAATTTTGTCCCTAAAATGGTGTTTAAAAAATTAATAACTGCTTTTATTTTAGCCAAAATAAAACAAATAAGGCTTTCCCCTGAAGAAAAAATATTATCAGACACACTGTGAAAATTTCCTTGCTCTTTTAAACATAATTTGGGAAATATTAAATAAAAGAAGAAAAAAAATTGAAGGGGGCTAATAATTCTGACTGCAACTGTATATGATTAGCATCAAATGATAGAATGCATGACAAACATTAGAAAACTGAAAATAAAATAAAATGTTTAGCCTATTAAAATCAATTAACTGATCACATCGGTGTTATCGTATGCATCAAAGCGTTAAAGGTGTGTTTATTTTTTACTTTAGTTATTCAGCGATTCCTCCGCGTGCCACTAGAAGAAAGCCTGCGTACCAGTTAGAGAACCACTGGTTCAAGATTTGTTCAAATTAACATTACTAATATGCAGATCAAGCCTTGTTTGCCCTACAATTTCAGTTTAACAAAAAGAAGATTTGTTTAACACATTTCTAAACATAATAGTTTTAATAACTCATTTCTAATAACTGATTTGCATCAGTTATATATGAAAATATTGCTTATGGGGGCTAATAATATTGATCTTAAAATGGTTTATAAAAAAATTAAAATCTGCTTTTATTCTAGCCAAAATAAAACAAATAAGACTTTCTCCGGAAGACAAAATATTACAGGAAATACTGTGAAGATTTTCTTCCACTGTTAAACATCATTTGGGAAAGTATTTGTAAAAGAAAAAAGGAGGGCTCATAGTTTTGATTGTGATTGTTAGTCTGTTATCTCAGCGACACTGGGACAAGCAGAGCTATTTGTGGAATGTTGTTTTTCCTTGCATTGTTTCTCAAGGCAGCATCAGGAACGCAGGATAGTGAGAATAAGGAGCAGCTCAGTCATTAATAAACCCAATATCGACTGCACAACACCGCTGCTAACTGTAAAAAAAAATATTGTTTTTCCATCTTTTGAGATTCACAGATTTTTGTCATTTATTTACGCTTTTGAATTGCGTCATGGGACAGCTATTCCTCCAAGACTTTACGCTAAATCCGTTTGAAACGGCGACTTTTATTGACATTTTTTAGATTTGTTTGAAGTAATATATTGTCTGTATTGGTGTTGTAAATTATGGCACAATCACAGTAAAAAACTTTCTAGTTTTGTGATTTGCAGGTGTTTTTTCTGTTTGTTTACAGTTGTGAATTATAGGACCTCAATCTCTGTTTCATATATATATATATATATATATATGTGTGTGTGTGTGTGTGTGTGTGTGTGTGTGTAGTTGAAGTCAGAATTAATAGCCCCTCTGATTATTTACTTATTATCTGATTATTAATTAATTAATTAATTAATAATTGTTTAAAATGATTAACAGAATGGTTGTTCTCTTGCATTGAAAAGTAAAATAGTGCCAAGTTTAATTTCATGCTGACTTTAAGGACAATTTAATGTCATTTTATAACACTTATTTAGTAAATAATTAAATTTTAATGCAATTCTAATTAATTTTGTAGTAGTATTTAGGAATTAGTCATTTATTAACATAACACTTGACCAAACACATGATGAGCAGAGTCTAGTTGAGGGGAAACGCATTGAGTGACCTCTGCTGGCTCTGAGCTCTCACTGCACAACACACAAATAATATAATAACACCGAATTCATGCCTCTTCAGGAAATACATCACAACAAACGACAACAAAATGTGTGCACTTTATTTCAAATCCTGCAAATCAAATTATAGTTCTGAACATAAAATAAAACCAATAAGTCTGTCATAAATTTGTATACTAAAGCAAAATAATTGTTTTGACAAGGCATGGAGGTGAAACAACACGACAGAAATATCTCCAGTGTGTCTCCAAACCATCTTGTCGGCAATATTTTACTTTAAATATTACACATTTGTTGGTTAGTTTGCTTGTTTTGAGGAAAAACTTACTTCGTTTTTACTTTATTATTTTTGAAAACAAGACCATGTATAGTTAAAATCAGAATTATAATTCGCCCTGCTGTGATTATTTTGTTCTTTTTCAAATATTTCCCAAATGATGTTTAATAGTGAAAATATTTTTTCACTGTATTCCCTATAATATTCTTTTTTCTACTAGAAAAAGTCTTGTTTGTTTTATTTAGGATAGAAAAAATCTGTTTTTAATTTAAAAAAGACAGAGTCTCATTTAAAAGACATTTTAAGATCAATATTATTAGAAACCCTGCCCATGACGCAAATTCCTATCTGTTCTGAAGGCAAATTGACATGCAAATGAAGCAGAATGTCACACGAATTTTGTCACGCGAATGAAGTACACTCAAATGTTCACACGTCTATTTACTCGCAAGTAGCGGTATTTATCTGCGCGTTCCGCATCTGGTGTGAACGGAGCATAATGCTCTGTTCACACTAGATGCGGAAGAAGCATGAAGCGCGAGTGATTTACATGTTGAGTCAATGCAAAGACGTGAAAAGACATCCTGCGGTGCGAATGATGCAAATTGCGCGATTAGCGCGATATGCAGAAATGGCGTGGCGCGAATTGAGCATATGAAGTGCTTAACTCTCGTACCGTGCAAGTTCAAAAATCTGAACTTCAGCGGAAATTCACACCTCGTTAACCAATCAGGAGCTTGCTCTTGTGGGGGCCGTGATTATGATGTAGCGCCTGTTGTTGGTGTCCTGGGGGAAAATCCTCCAGCCGACACCGATAACAGTTTATCAATCTGAGCTCGGCTCAGTCGGAAGCACCACTTAATGCTTCTATCATCCAGGTTAAGTTTCTGGAGGAGTTTATGAGCTCACAGAGCTGGATGCACCTCTGATAGGATCTAGTGGACTCAGACACGGCTCCAAACGAATCTACGATGTTTTTCAGCCTTCATACAGCACATAATCACAGTTATTCTCTCAGTAAAATCCATGTTCGCTATTTAGCAACGAAGCTACAGTCACCGGGCAGACAGAATCCCTGCTTATGATGTGAATTTGCGGGTGTTCTAAAGTGGATTTTTATGCGCGAATGAAGCGAGTACACGCAAATGTTAACGCGTCTATTTACGCGGGAGTAGCGTGATTTATCTGCGCGTTCTGCATCTGGTGTGAACACAGCTTAATGCTCCGTTCACACTACATGCAGAAGAAGCATCAAGCACAAGTGATTTACATTTTAAGTCAATGCAATGACGTGATTAGACGTCCTGCGATGCGAATGATGCGAATGACGCGAATTGCGCAAATGGCGCGATATACGCAAATGGCGCAGCGCGAATTGAGCATTTGATGCGCTTTATTCGTGAATCTTGCAAAATCGCTCGAGTTCAAAAATCTGAACTTCAGCGGACAGCCTATTGTTGGTGTCCTGGGGGAAAATCCTCTAGCCGACACCGATAACAGTTTATCAATCTGAGCTCGGTTCAGTCGGAAGCACCGTTTAATGCTTCTATCATCCAGGTTAAGTTTCTGGAGGAGTTTATGAGCTCACAGAGCTGGATGCACCTCTGATAGGATCTAGTGGACTCAGACACGGCTCCAAACGAATCTACGATGTTTTTCAGCCTTCATAAAGCACATAAACACTGTTATTCTCTCAATAAAATCCATGTTAGTCTTTAGCAATGAAGCTACAGTCACCGGGCAGACAGAAGCCCTGCTTATGATGTGAATTTGCGTGTGTTCTAAAGTGGATTTTGACGCGCGAATGAAGTGAGTACACGCAAATGTTAACGCGTCTATTTACGCGGGAGTAGCGCGATTTATCTGCGCGTTCTGCATCTGGTGTGAACACAGCTTAATGCTCCGTTCACACTAGATGCAGAAGAAGCATCAAGCACAAGTGATTTACATTTTAAGTCAATGCAATGACGTGATTAGATGTCCTGCAGCGCGAATGAGGCGAATTGCGCAAATGGCGCGATATACGCAAATGGCGCAGCGCGAATTGAGCATTTGATGCGCTTTACTCGTGAATCTTGCAAATCGCTCGAGTTCAAAAATCTGAACTTCAGCGGACAGCCTATTGTTGGTGTCCTGGGGGAAAATCCTCTAGCCGACACCGATAACAGTTGATCAAACTGAGCTCGGCTTAGTCAGCTTCTATCATCCAGGTCAAGTTTCTGGAGGAGTTTATGAGCTCACAGAGCTGGATGCACCTCTGAAAGAATCTAGTGGACTCAGACACGGCTCCAAACCAATCTACGCTGTTTTTCAGCCTTCATAAAGCACATAAACACTGTTATTCTCTCAATAAAATCCATGTTAGTCTTTAGCAATGAAGCTACAGTAACCGGGCAGACAGAAGCCCTGCCTATAACGCGACTTTGCGTCTGTTCTGAAGTGAATTTGACACGGGAATGAAGCGGATTTTGACACGCAAATGAACCGAGTACACTTAAATGTTCAGGCGTGAATACCACGATTTATCCGCGCTTCTGCGTCTGGTCTGAACACATCATAAACAGTGAATTACATCAGCAAACAAACCAAAGGAAGACACCTTCAATATTCTGAATAAAGATCAAATCAAGCACAAGCTAAAGTAAAAATAGCAAAAGTAAATTTTGATTTCATGGTGACTTTGAACTGCAGTGGCATTCAGTCAGTCTGATATGTGACAGGGAATCAGGCTTATTCTGTGGTCATCAGAGCCTCAGTAATCCACTAAATCCTGGATTGGCTCTCCAGCAGGTTCTGCTCAGTTTCTGACCTCAAGAGAGATTAAAAGAGTGGACATTTGCTGGCAAACACACACACACACACAGTGAGTCTCAGTGAGCCACACATATGACTGTAAACAGAGATTCCTGAACATCTCGGTTTTATTGCAGCAAATAATTACTTTAGTTGTTTTAAAAAGTAAGGGCACTTATTGTAACACTGAAATTTTAAGTTCATTCATTCACCCATACTCTCATGCATTCACACACACACTTACACACTATGGTCAATTTTGTTTACCCAATTCACTTATAGTAAAGTAACTAATTTACAAATACTCAAATGACTGTAATTGAGTAGTTTTTCTCAAGAAATGTCTACTTTTACTTTACCTTGAGTACAGGGCCGGAGTGGGACACTTTTTCAGCCCTGGAGTTTCAAGCCTCAGACCGGCCCACCTCAGTTCATCATGACTGACTATATGAAATAAGGTCATTTCCAAATCAGTTTCTAATGACACTATCACGTGTTTTTTTTTTTAGAAAGCAGCTGCTTTAGAACTTCAAATGTTCAACAACAATAAACGGTATTATATGTCTTAACAATAAAAATGAAAACAATAAAACACCATGCTGAGGATCGAACCCGGGTCCGCAGCGTCTTAACTTAACGTGCTAACCACTGGACCACAACAGCTGTGATTAGAATGACGACACAACTGACTTTTATCATCTTAGGTTGCGAGAAAATAGATAAAAAGAGAAGAGTTGCAGTGAAGTAATGAATAAAAAGGCTGTGGTCAAGTAAATAAATAAATTAAAAAAGTGTGACCGCCGAGAGCAACAGATTCTGGAGCTAGGGACACCGGCCCTCGCGGCCAAAAAACAAACCGGCCCACTGGGAATTCTCCCGGTCCTCCCGATTAGCCAATCCGGGCCTGCTTGAGTACATTTTTATTTGGTGTATTGGTACTTTTACTCCACTACTTTCCTTCAACCTGCAGTCAATACTTTATTATTTCTTGTCTATGAGGACTGGAAAAATCAGTAGAAGGAAATTCGCATCATAATGACTCAAAACATGGGCGCTTTATAATTGCAGCAAACTGTTTGGAAGCATTAAAAGTCTCAAAGAAGATGTCCAAAATCTTTACATACATACACGCAGAAGGCCCCTTCTGGCCCTTATATATGAGCTGATTACCGATGATAACATCATTCAGTCAAGTGATAACATTCGAATCGGCTAATCAAATATTCCAACTTGCTGTGTAATAAATACAGCTAACATTATGAGCAGACTTTAGAGAACATCATAAAAATAAAAATAAATGAGTTCTTGTCATATTAAACCAAAGATAACCAACACACAGAGAGCACAGTAAGCTAATAAGTACATCATGGCAAATACAGCAATACAGCATGACAAATGGAGAGTATTTTCTGCAGCTTCAGTAATGAGCCCTTGTACTGTTCATCTCGCCAGCGCTCAGAGCTGTCTCCAAGGGCCCTATCATACACCTGGCGCAATGTGGCGCACGACGTAATTGTTGTTTGCTAGTTTCAGCTTGGTGCAAGAGTCGTTTTGACGTTTTACGCTACACTGTTTAAATAGCAAATGCATTAGCGCTCATATATGCACCCATAGGTGTTCTGGTCTAAAAAGGGAGGTGTGTTGAGGTGCATTGCTGGCGCGTTGCTATTTTGAGAAACTAAAATAGATTTTTCAATAGACCAAAACAAAGCCGGTCTATTGTCCAGCGCAGAGCTCGTTAGTTGTGCGCCTTGCTTACACACTGCTTAATACACACAAGATGTAGAGCTATATGAAAATATCTTTACATATGAAAAAGAATTAAAATGTTAAGGATATATATAGGATATAATAAGAATATATATATAGTATATAAATATACAGGATTCAAATATTACAAAACATTGTTAATAATAAATGTTAAAAACACTGCGTTCATGCCTTTTTTATCTCGGGAGGCTTTTTCAGTTTATTTTTGACAATTTGCTTTTGTATAATGTTATCATTATTAGCAGTATTATTTATTACATGCATATTTATATTTGTTTTATTAAAAACAAGCTTACATTTTTCCACCTGTCAGGTTTTAGACCATATGGGGCACAGCATGTGTTTTAGGATACAACTCAGTATTTTGACCACACTTCGTTATTATTGTTCATTTATTCATTAGCTGGAAATTAGAGCTGAATTTAGAAACAGTTTTGACACAAATCTTTGTGCTTAACAAACTAAATGAATTATTTATAGGCTAATTGATGTCTGTGCGTACAAGGTTTCCCTATCCATGAGAGCGAAAGTGAAAGTAGATCCATTATCTCTCATTCTTGCGCTGTAGATTCTCTGTTTAACTGTTTTCTTGCTAGTGAAATGCTCAGTTTTTCCACTTACACTTACTTTAAGTCATGTAAATAGCAAATGCACCATGGCGCGACGCAACTGGCTCTTAAAGGGAATGGGAGATGATACTCTGATTGTTTTATTCTCAAAACACACCTATAACTCATTAAGAAAATAAGCTCAACCCTTTTAGACCATGCGCCATGGCGCAAAGCGGATTTTTCCATCCTTATATTAGCAAAAGTGGATTCTGACTCGCCCTGAATGCGTTTGCGCCCTGCACTTTGCACTTTCCGCATGCTCCGTCAAAATAGAGCCCCAAACCAAAGACAAAACACAGGGGACAATTTTCATGTCACGCAGTGGACAACTGACGGCAGCTATAATTTAACTTTAAGCTGACAGAGATTATTAAGTAAAGCAATATCAATCTCCTCATTACGACCTGGAGATATTTAAACAACATTATTGTGATATTATTTTTACTTTTCCAGCACAATCAATGGCTTAATTAACTGGGGACTGTCACGGTTTTGGATATATTCACAAGGTACAGTCAGGCTGAACAAAAAGAGGGATAAAAGAATGTCAGATCTCACCGCTTACTTATTTACTTCTATAGTATTCATAGTGTCCAACTATGACAGGAAATGGGCGGGTTTTTATTACCGATATTCTTCCAAATATCTTCTCTTCTGTGATTACGGCGGAATATCCATTTTTGGGTGAACTATCCGTTTAAAGGCACAACATGTAAGACTTTTTTTTATTATTATGTATTATTTATTATGTACTTTATATAATACGTACATCAACATATTTTTTCCAGGACTCCTGTAGGATGTAATAAGGAACACAACCCCCATGATTCCACACTCAGTCATGCCATCATCAAACTACGTCTTTGTTTGTTGTGAATATGCGCCCCCTATCGCCCAAAATAACATAGTGTGCCTTTAATACCTAGCAGCTCTATAAGATCAACTTTTCACTTCACTATCTTCGGCTCATTAATGAAAAGGAAGGAGCACTTTATTGTAAATGGCTACATTAATAATTCAGCTTTGACTATATGTATATGAAACTGAGATGTGTCCATTATATGAGTCATCAAGACTCTCTGACAGCATTCACTGGCGCCTTTGTTTGAGTGATGAAGCTGACGGAGTTGCAGATTTCAGCAACATGAACACAAATGAACTCATTTCCGAACGAAATGCAAAAATTTGGTATCATTTTAAAGAAAACTCTTTGAATTTTTATAAAACACTATTGAAAGTGTTTAAAATATCTGTATATGTTGTCTGTGTTATAATAAACACCTAAACAAAGAGGCGCTTTTTGTATATATATATATTTTTTTTTTTATAAAATCAAATTTAAAAGTGTACCTTTTAGGTTCTGTGTGGTCTAGAGTGCTGTAATTAATTTTGGTGGTTCCTGCACATGTCTGTAATCATAGAAAAAAGAAAAATGTCTCCACCATAATCTATGCAAAAGTTATTGTATTCCTACTGATGAGAGGTGCTGTACAAGCCACAGGGACCGATCATTGTTTTCATATTTCACTATTCTTTTGTTTGATCAAACATAATTCACTGTGTTTGGACCACGTCAGACATATAAAAGGATTACTTATGCACATCACCTCAAAAACAGAGGAGAAATGGCCCTGAAGCGCACAGCATAAGGTAAGAGATGACAGCTGTCTGTGCTATCTGGGGCTGCTTATAGATCATAAATGTATTGTTTTCACTTCTGTGCCATGGAAACACCACAATTCATTCGGCAACTGTTTGATATGTGAATATAATTCAGTAAAAAGAATGCTAGAACCATATAAGCACCGGCAAGAGCTTTCATTTGAGCTATAACTTGTACATGTGTCATATTAAAAATATGAAAATGAACCAATGTAAAATACCCAGCTCTGGTATCCAAAATACTGTGTATTTAAGTGTAAATAACTTTTGTACATTAGAATAAAAACCAAAGTGATGCATATGTGCATAAAATATAGATTCTGCACTTTCAAACGAAACCACTTAAGGGGGTCTGGTGCAATGCTAGCCCTTTAAATCTTAAAGCGAACGTTTGACTGGTTAGTTCATATTAATTCACCTGTACCGCATGTCTTTGGATTGTGGGGGAAACCGGAGCACCCGGAGGAAACCCACCTGAACATGGGAAGAACAAGGAAACTCCAGGCAGAAATGGCAACTTACTTAGCCGGGACTCAAACCAGTGACCTTCTTGCTATGAGGTGAGAGTGCTAACCCCTGAGCCACCGTGCTGCCTTAATTAATTATTTAATGATTAATTTATAAACTGTAATTTATGCTGTAGTATACTTCAGTTTTTACTACAGTTAACGTTGGTGTATAGTAGTATAATATACCCTACAGTTATAGAAAACTACACTATTGGGACATTTGTTTATATCACTATGTAACATAGCAACTATAGGATTAGCACAACAGATTAATTCAAGTACTTTTTCTATAGCAGGGTCCAAAATACTACAGAATTTACTATAAATTACTATAGTACGTTTTTCATGTGGTATTGAAATGTACCTCCAACTGACGTTCTGATCTTAGGTCAAGCCATTCAGTACAAGCCAGAGGGATTTGTGTGTGTCTGCGAGTGTAATAACAAACTCTACATCATGAAAAGCTTATTCATTCACATTTCAGATTCTCCCAATCTCAGCTTCTCAAAAAAGGTTTTCTCAATCTCAAAAAAGGACAACTACGGCTTGTTTAGTTTTCCGGTGTCATATACTGTTTGATTTCGATGCTATAAAAGACGTCTCCTACCTGGAGGACTCCTTGGTATCGTTGGACACAAGAAAGCTTGAAAACTGGACACGCAGAGATCACTGACAGTCCCCATGACCTGAGAATCCATGTTTTTCTGCACTTATTCAGTGTGGTTAGTCAAATCCTGCTGTCATGTCATGTCATGTCGTCCACCAGACTCGTCGGCTTCCTTATTAAGCCTTCACGTTAGTGTCTTAACTGCACTGTGACTCTCTCAGAACCTCACAATGACATCTGTGTGCTTGTTTCCTCTTTCTTAATTCACCACACGAACTGCAAGTCTTCTCTTCCCTTCTTGCTGCTAATAATGTCTTGCTCCACTTCTCCACTCTGATAATCTGCCCTACTCTCACACACACACACACATACTGACTGTTAGGTGCACATTGTTACACATAAACACAGGTGTCATACACCTGGTGCGATATAGCAGTGTTTCTTTGGTACTTTCAGACCGGCGCAGGAATCATTTTCACGCTTTGTGTCACATACAAAACGCATTTATGCCACTTTGTGCGCTCATGGGTGTGCTGGTCTGAAATGGAGATGTGTTATCGGGCATCGTTGGTGCATTGGTATTTTAAGGCAACTGAAATAGACAGCACCATTCAATGCCGCAGAGTTTTTATTTGCAATTTAAAAAGTTCTGTCATGATCACCAGCGATCTAGCCTGTGCAGATCACTGGAGAACTACACATCTGCCAATTTCAAGAGTTTACACTGAGCTGATGATTGATTATAAAGCTTGTTTGGCATGCTGTCCCGGGAGAGAGCCCTAAGCTCATAAGATCCTCGAGCCCGGGGCTCCCTACCGTTTGCAAGGTGAGAGGGGAGTTTGAGCTCAGGTAGATCTGAGAACTCCCCTGCTGTAGTAGCTAATGAACAGATAGTGATTGCTCTTAAGAGATAACTACTTACTAGGAGCACGTCAATGGGGCCGATTTGGATTAGTCAGTTATCTTAAGTTGCATGTTTTTGGACGGCGGGAGGAAATTGGGGAACCCGGGCGAAACCCATGTTAGCACGGATAGAACGTGTAAACTCAGAGAAAACGTCGGCTGGCTTGGTAAGGACTAGAAGCAGTGACGTTCTTGCTGTTAGGCAACCGCTGAGCCACCGTGCCACCCATCTAGGAAAGGAGGAGGAGTAGGGGTGGAGAGATGGGATTCTTCAAAACGAAGATGGCTGTCATATGGAACTTAGGGTATTTATAGTGGCTTAGGAGTCGTCTGATTGGTGAATCATAAATTGGATAATAAGCAATCATAAGCACGTGATCCTCTTGAAATTAGTTTATAAATAAACTTCACCTAATGAACTACAACTCCCATCATGCACCTCACACACCAGTTCCTGATTTCCCCTGATTACACACACAGCTGGAAGCTTATGATGTACTAATCAGATGGACCATAAAAACAGCACACACACACACAGTCTGATTCTCAATATGCGCATTACACAAACTACAAATCCGCCATGTTATGGACTACAGATCCCAGTTAAGCAATACACACACAACCAGTTCCTGATCCTGACTGATTGCATACACACAGCTGATGTTGCTCAAGTACTGATTACACACACATATATACAGCTCACTTTGAGACACTCATGTCTAAGTCTTGTCTACTGTTTTAGTGACACTCCAACACGTTTCCCTTGTGTTTTGGTCCTCGCCTTGTTTATGTGTGTATTCCTGTCTGCTGCCTGCTTTTTGACCATCTGCCTGTTATTTTGACTACGTCTCTGGATTGCCCTCATACATCTGTTCGCCCCTGTGTTGACCATTGCTGGCCTGACCTTACTAATAAACCTGCATGTGGATCTGCACCTCTGTTGTCAGTGTCACTTCCCCTGGTTACAGTTAGTACTATTGCCTCACAGCAAGAAAGTAGCTGGTTTGAGCCCCGGCTGGGTCAGTTGGCATTTCTGTGCTGAGTTTGCATGTTCTCCCTGTGTTTGCATGGGTTCTGGTTTCCCCCACAGTCCAAAGACATGCGCTATAGGTGAATTTGGCAAACTAAATTGGCCGTAGTGTATGTGTATGTGAGTGTGTGGGTGTTTCCCAGTACTGGGTTGCAGCTGGAAGGGCATTCGCTGTGTAAAACATATGCTGGAAAAGTTGGCAGTTCATTCTGCTATGGCTCTGGTTCTGACTGGTCAGATAGTGTGTTCTGATTGGTCGACTGCCCACTGTGTTGGAAGCTGCTCTGAGTTGGGATTTTCTGCTCTTCCTCTGCATTTATAAACAGGGTGAACTGTAATGATGGCATCGGTTTAACAGTATCACAGTGTGACTTCTCATTTTTATAAATGAATGCAAAGTGGGTTTGCATTTTGCAGAACAGAAAACAGCGTCTTCTCGACATGTTGAAAACACAAACCAAACTCCTCCAGCCCTCACATGCAGGCTATGTCCACACTAATAGGTTTACATATAAAGCACTTACTGTTTAAATGCATTTTGGCCTAGCATTCACAATGACATACAACTTACAGGAAACAAGAACATTAAAAAAAAAAAAAAAAAAAAAAGCTGCCCAAACGAGGATACACAGAAACAAAAAGCATTTTGGTGTTGTGGACTGTGAAAAGGAAGGCTTTCCAAAAACGATCAAGCATTTTTAGTCATGTGACAAAGTCATGTGACCAATCAAGCTAACACATTAGGTGCGTTCGACATGAAGCTCAGCTGCAGCCGGTGATCAACGAGATTAGCCGAGCGCAGGCGGGGGCGGAGTTGAAAACGGACCCGTCAAGACGGACAGCTGGACACTTCGGGACTCAAAGTTGCTGCAGTCATGATGACCGATCACATGGCGTCATCATATATTTTTTTTGTTATTTTTATTTATAACAACAAAACATTTACAAATAAAACAGAATACAGGCTCTTCAAACTGTAGTTCCTTTTTAAACAATAAGGGAGAATTATGAATAACATATAACAAATGCATGAGAGAAATAAGAGGAAATGAGAGGTTAATATAAACATAAAAACGAACAGGTCTATTAAATACAAAGCAATAAGCATAAATTCTAGGAGTTAAACATCAACCTTTAGGCTAATACTTCTTGTTTGAATATGCTAAAAAAGGGTTTACATATGTGTACATTTATATATATATAAAAATGTCCAATGTAAAAAGCAAAACAAGGTGTTTTGATTAGGTCTTAATAAATGAGATTATTTTGGATAATGAATGTATTTTCAAAAAAGCATTTTAATCCAAAAAGATTGTGTCGAAAAAAACAAAAGGTAACATAAGTGAGCGATGTAGAAGTTTCCCAGAAAGAGCAGGTAGCCTTTAAACTGCTAGACAGGAAATAAAATATATATTTATATTATAATCATAAAACCATTTTATAATTATTTAATAAAATAGTTCTTTAACTTAATTTGTTTAGAGAGCTTTAGGGTGGCAGGATCAATTATGATGATTATTTTATTTCAAGTCTGTAAGACTTATTTGAGTTCATATTTAGGCTATTCACTAAAATATACACTAAAATATATCATTTAAATCGTTCATGTAGATGAATGCAGTAAATAGTCTGTATAAAAAAGGTAAAAATAAACCTGTGCAAACAAGCTAACCTTTATTACCAGATTATTTAACAAAAAATGATACTGCAGTAAAATATTTGTAGTCTTTTAATAAGCAAGATGTGTGCAGGATAGAGAGGGTGTTAAAAGTGATTTGTTTGTTTTGAAACTTTTGAATCGGAATTTGTCCAACTATAAACCCGAAATACACGTGTTTGTTGTCATGTGGTGAACTCGGCCAATCGTGTAATATCGGTGTCGTCATCAAAGCTCCTGCAGTCGCTCTTCAGAAGCTGCACGGTCTGAAGCCTGATTTATACTTCTGCGTCAAGTGACCGGCGTAACTCACGGCGCAGGCAACGCGCTCAGCTGTGCATTTATACTTCTGCGCGCTGTCTCTGTTGGTCTGCATTAACACTTCCGTTGGCAGTGAGGTGTAAATGTTCCTCTGTGTCGAGTTTCTTCACTTCTGTTTTGCTTTTCCTGAACGCTTCCTGGTTGTACAAGTGACTCAAACTCGCTCATTTTGAGGCAGGAACCGGCGGACGTGCAACAACTTTAACTATGAGGTAAACACAAAACAAAACTTTGCATCAGGAGCTCCTTCACGGGACTCCACACTTGTAAACAATCGCTCGCGCCATTCGCGCGGCTCTCAATCCCGCCCAGACTCGTCAGCGCTACCAAGCCGACCAATCACAGAGCTTGCGCTACGCGTCGTTGCGACGTGTAGTTACAATTTTTGAGAGGTGCACATCAGTGACGGCGACGGCCACGGCGAAGGGCTATGCGTCAGCGCCGTAGCATATGCCGGCGTTTGACGCAGAAGTATAAATCAGGCTTGAGTCTGCTGTCTGATCTCGGAGCGCTGTCGCGGTACTTTGATGCCACAAGTGACAGTCACATGGCGTCGGCGCAGCATCAATCCGGACAAGATTTCTAACTACAAGGTGCGTTCGATTTCATGCAGCGCTGCGCAGATCGATCGAAATCTGTTTTAAAGCAGTGCGTGCTGGTAGATTGACGCTGCGCCGACGCCACGTGACTGTCGCATGTGGCATCAAAGTACCGCGACAGCGCTCCGAGATGTAGCATCTAAAGGAGCGACTGCATGAGCTCTGATAACGACACCGAAATTACTTGATTGGCCGAGTTCCTCACATAGCAACAACCACATGTGTTTTGAAGTTTATTATTGGACAAATTCTGTCTCAAAACAGTCATCAAAGCAGCACAATTAGGATAAAAGCCTAAAAGAGGCCGTTTCAGTGAGTTATAAAACAATATGTGTGTGTTATTTTGATCTGAAACTTCACAAACACACTCTAGGGACATCAGAGACTTATTTTAGATCTTGTAAAAAGGGGCACAATAGGTACCCTTAAATGATACTTTAGCATCCTATTTTTTACATTCATTCATTCATTCATTTTCTTGTCGGCTTAGTCCCTTTATTAATCCGGGGTCGCCACGGCGGAATGAACCGCCCCTGATCAAATTCAGGAAACTTCAATGGAAATAAAAAAACACACACACACACAAAAGGCACAGAAGCTAATAGGAAAAGTCACAGCTAGCAGAAGGTTTGTCTGAGAGGAAGAGATGCTGCATCACCTCCTACACAGCCTACTGTCCTCCTCAGCTGGCGGATCTGTCAACCGCTCACAGCTTTAATTAAATGATCCTTCTAGAAGCTCTTTCTCTCTATGAATTCATTCATTTTCCTTCGGCTTAGTTCCTTTATTCTCCATGGGTCGCCACAGCGGAACGAACTGCCAACTTTTCCAGAATATATTTTACACAGCGTATGCCCTTCCAGCTGCAAACCAGTACTGAGAAACACCCATACACTCTCATTCACACACATACACCATGGCCAATTTAGTTTACTTAATTCACCTGTACCACATGTCTTTGGACTGTGGTGGAAACCAGAGCACCCAGAGGAAACCCACGCCAACGTGGGGAGAACATGCAAACTCCACACAAAATGCCATATGGCCTAGCCGAGACTCAAACCAGTGACCTTCTTGCTGTCCGTGCTAACCAATGAGCCACCATGTCCCCCTGTATTAATTAATCATTAAAAAATAAATTAAAATAAATGCTAATCTTTGCTGATTAGTCTGATGACCTAGTTTATCTAGTTTGTCTTTCCGCGCGAGACAAACAAGAGAAACGCCCACCACAACTCATCAACATTGTAGAAGTAATCAGAGTGCAGAGTTTACGTGTGAGCCCAATGTAGGAGTGCAATACAACAATGTAATTAAACACCAGCATATTGCTCTATTCTTAAGCACAAGTAAAAACACATGACACACATTCAGTGTTAGGTCCCGTTAGGTCACGTTTTAGTTTGAAAACGCATAAGTTTTGCTACGGTTAGGCCTCCATCCACACTACCGAAAACGGAGCGTTTTGGAAATGATGGAGCGTTTTAGAAACGCTGGAGAGGCCGTTTCCATTCTTAAACGCAGCTGCTCCGTCTCAGTGTGGATGAGGGAAAACGGAGACATCTGAAAACGGAATCTCTGCTGAGATTCGCTACCTGATTGGGGCTCTTGTGTCATTGCGTATCCTTCCCTTATTCGTCTAGCCCCTATCACATGAATATAACACATGGCTTTAACGCTACCGGAAGACAGCAGACCAGCCTTCACTATAACCAACAACATGGACACAGAAATGGAAGCGTTGTTTGAACTATTGTCTGATTTAGGCGCCATTGTGCAGTTATTCATTTATTACGTTTAGTATCAACTCGACCTCGTCGTCTGTCCACAAAAATACCTCTCTTGCTTTCTTTGCCATCGCGTTCATTGTTCAACCGGCGTTTGTTGACTAACAATAACCAAATGCAGAGCGAGACGCATGCTTTCTGTTTATACTAGAACGCGCATGCCAAGAGTGCGCGAATGGTCACGTGATATACGTTTTTGGTGGCGTAGTGTGGACGGAGATATGTTCAGAAATGCTAGGTGAAACGCTAGTGTGGACGCAGATCGTTTTTGATCTAAAACACCATTTTAAAACTAAAACGCAGTAGTGTAAACAGGGCCTTAATCCACACAACAGCTAAGGCTGAATTATTTTGAAACTTGACTGCCGCACGTGTGTAGGAACAGCTAACAGTGGCCATGGAAATGACAAATGGCAGAGGATCGCAAGATCACAAACAGATTTAAACCTGTAAACAAAGCAGCAACATCGTAAAATTTAGCAACATCGCTTGTTTGTTGTGAATATGCTCCCTCTAGTGGTGGAAATAGCATACTGTGCCTTTAAAGGTCCTGTAAAGTGCTTTGAAATATGCATTTTTATTCGTTGTTTGATGTCATCTCAATGGAAACACAAGGAGAGGGTGGGACATAGAGTAGCTCCTCCCATTTAAAAAAAAAAGTGTTTTGTTTTGTCACCGCTCTGCCAGTGAAAGCGATTGAGTGCATCAAATAAAAAGCAAATGAGAAGCACCTTTAAGGGGGCGGACCATGTCAGATACTGGAGCACATTTGATTGGTTATGATGTGATGAGAAACTGTAGTATGAGGTGACGTGAACAAAACCGTCGATCCATTTGGGTGGAAGCAGTGTTGGCAGACGTATTTGTACGTATTTGTATGATAATTTCAACCTCTTTACGATCAATAATTTAAAAAATCCTATAATGTACAATCATTTCAGAATTTTATGGCATTATAAGGAAATTCATTGTAATCTTCAGGCTTCTTATTAATCTAGCTGCACCTTTTCTGTACTGTCTGTGAGGAGAAGGTGGAGGTGGCTGTTTTCTATCTCATCTTACGTTACCTCTTCTCAGCCAATCAATGTGGAGAACGGCTCTGTCTCACGAGTTAACGCTCCTGCTGCGCATGTCCGTGGTTAGGTCAGTAGTTTTCAGTTTGAGGTAGATCTTTAAAGCAATAATGCTAAAACAATTAGTGCTGTAAAGGAAGGTGAGAAGGACAGGGGAGTTTTCCCTTGATGTTCTCGTTTTTCCCCATTCAAATGCGTCATGTGAACGTGTTTTTTTCCAAAGTTAATCTCATCAAAACAAAGCATGCACACCTCAGAGCGTGTTAACACTTTCAAGCCAACCAGCACTATTTTGCAGTCCATGACGGCATCCAATTTGTACAGCAAAATAAATCCCTTAACATCTGGCAACATGCAACATTCGATGACAGCAACTCATAGGTGGAGTTTGAACCTTCCCACTAAGGTACCTTGGTTTTTAACCTATTGTGGTAATTTGCACGTTGTGTCAAAATGCTTTGTGTCTAGATCAGGGTTGTCCAAACTACGAGGCTTTTTACAAATATTAATAGAATCTGGCCCGCTATACAAAAATGAATGTAATTCAATAAATAACCACCGGGTGTCGCTATGACATGCCTTCAATTAGGCAGCAGTTCCTGTTGTGAAGTTAAACGAACCGAACAAACTGAAGGAAACATAATTGATAATCACGTTTTGGCGATATGCTTAAAAAACGTGTTGGATTAGTTGCCGGTTCATTCCGCTGTGGAAACCCCGGATTAATTTTAGTATGTAAAATTTGGCCCGGGACAATGTTTTTTTTTTTTTTCATCTGGCCCTCGGCCCAAAAAGTTTGGAAACCCCTGGTCTAGATAATATCTGTGTATACTGTCCATTTGACTCGTGTACAATAATTTTCCTCTAAATACGATAATATTTGAGGTTCTGGTACGATACTTTGACATTTCCAATCTGGCAACACTGAGCGGAAGCGACAAACTACATATTTATATTTATATTGAATTTTGACACTGTTATGGGGCAAACTAGCTTATAGATATCCTAAATATGAATAATACTGTACTAACATCTAAGGGTGCTTTTACATCTGTAGTTCGCTTTATTTGGTCCGGACCAAGGGCAATAAATGATACATTGTTGCATTTTCTGCCGTCTTTGGGTCGTTTTCACACCACACTGCTGGCTTTGGTCCGAACCAGTTGAAACGAACCAAAATGCAGTCATCTGACAAAACCCACATCTCTCATTGGCCAGATGTTGTTGATCATAGTTCCTAAACTGCTTATTGATTGGTCAGAATTCACGTGCAGGAAAATGCCAATAAACTCCCGCAAGTAAACAAACCGGCAGACACAAAATGTAATTTTTACTATGGCGGGACGACGATCTATAATATCTATAATATAATGACTATATCCCTGCTTTAGACAAACTATACATTTTGAGAATGAAGCGCGGCCGTGGCTGGAAAACAGTGTTTCAATAGTTCCCACTTAGATATGCTTGGCACTTATAGCAGGTTTGGCATGCTGTCCCGGGAGAGAACCCTGAGCTCGGAGATATTTGAGCCCAGGGCTGCCGCCCGGTCTAGAAGCAAATCAGGAGAACCGAGATCAGGTAGGTCTCGATCGCTCCCCCTTTAAAAGGGGAGAAAAAGGAGGAGATGGGGTGGAAGGGGGGATTCTTCCAAAACAAAGATAGTGCAATAAGGAGAAAGTGATCCATTTATATTAAGCTAGGATCATTCTGATTGGATTATTACTGATTACGGATGAGTGGCCAGCGGTGCACAATCATATCATGTGCTCCTCTCGAAATTAGTTTATGAAACTTCACTTAATGCATCGCTCGTCACTTCAGGAGGAGACGTGAATTAATTTAGCTAAACTGCGACATGGTCATCTTGCGGAAATA
The DNA here is from genome assembly GCF_052040795.2 of Danio rerio. Taxonomy (NCBI): domain Eukaryota; kingdom Metazoa; phylum Chordata; class Actinopteri; order Cypriniformes; family Danionidae; genus Danio; species Danio rerio. The sequence goes on from NC_141023.1 coordinate 62,506,248, forward strand.
TTACCAACGATCCATCAGGTAATGTTTTCCCTCTCTCTCTCTCACTCTATTGGTAAAGCGCTGTCAACAAATATTTTTTCCTCAATATCCCATAATGCACAGCGCATCGGCCTACGGCAGCTGGATTAGTCCAAAAGTTGCAGTTCCTTTTGCGGTTGGACCTGTTTTAGTACGAATCATATTCTCACCACAAACGAACCGCTCCAGGGTTAGTTTGAAAGCGTACCGAGACCACCTCTTCAAGCAGGTCTCGGTACGCTTATTTGGTCCGCTTTTGGTGCGCACTCGAGTACGATTGCTGCATTCAAACCTGCCCAAACGAACCGTACCAAAAGGGAAACGAACTTTAGTGCGATTCAATCGAACTAAATAAGGCAGGTGTGAAAGCACCCTAAAAAACTTTAATTTCATGGGACTTTTAAGTGACATCAAGATGACTAAAAACAATAACATGATTTTTCATTTTATATATATGCAGATAGTATGAGGCTAGTGTTTGCTTACAGTTTCAGTTGGTTATGTTACACGTCTGACAGGATTCAACGATAAATAAAAGCAGTTCACAATGTTTCTGTGGAGTCCTTCCCTCTGTGTTTGTGAGTTTTCGGGTGTCGTGTTGAACTGCAGTGCTGTCCGCGTGGGAGGAAAGAGAGCTCTCGGGTGGCCAGAGCTTCACACTTTCAGCCCACAACAGTTCAGACACAAAAACCGGCTCATACTCGCTCACTCGTGCTGGATTACATGGTACATCTCAAATCAGAACTGAACCTGGAGCTCCAACATCTTCCAGCAGGTCCTGCTCTCGGAGGTGCATGTGCGTTCAAGAAAACAAGTGGTCTCAGATTGTGACCACTAGTACTGAGTTACATTCATTCATTCATTTATTTTCCTTCAGCTTAGTCCCTTATTTCTCAAAGGGCCGCCACAAAGGAATGAACCACCAACTTGTCCAGCATATGTTTTACTTCCAACTGCAACCTAGTACTGGGAAACACTCATACACTCTCAAATTCACACACACATTCATTCAGTATGGTCAATTTAGCAACCCATTTAGCTACCCAATTCCCCTATAGCGCATATCTGTGGACTGTGGGAGAGCACCAGGAGGAAACCCACACCAACATGGGGAGAACATGCAAACTCCACACAGAAATACCAACTGGCCAAACCACTGACCTTCTTGCTTTGAGGTAACAGTGCTAACCGTGCCACCCTACTGAGTTAAGGTTGGTTTATACTTGTCCCATGGTGTCCCACGGCGCATGCCTTGAATGTAGTCCTTAATTTATACTTATGCATGCTGTTTGTGTTGCTCTGCAATGACTCTTCTGAAACACTAGCTGGCAGTAGGTTATAACATGTCTGACGTGTCGCCCAATCAAGAAAAAGGAGATAGGACTAGGGGTGGGAGGGAGATGCTGACGTAAGAAATTCTGGTTATTATAATTGAGTTGGGAATCTTTTGATTGGTGAATCATGTGTTAGCTAATGCGCGACCAGCCAGGGGCAGACTGGGACTAAAAATCAGCCCTGGCACTGTAGCCACACCAGCCCACGTTACCACACCGACACAGCCCCAGGCACGGAAACGCATATCCACTACTTATATTGGTGTACAGATGGTGAAATAATATAAGCAGTACCATATGTGATAGATATTTAAACATTTAATGCATGTGACTGGAACAAAAACAACATATTTATAACAAATGTATCTATGCAATCATTTTATTCATTCATTATCTTTTCGGCTTAGTCCCTTTATTAATCAGGGATCGCCACAGTGGAAAAACCGCCAACTTACCCAGCATATACAGGGCTCGAAATTAACTTTTTTACTTGGTAGCACAGGTGCTCCCAACTTCAAATATTTGGGGGCACCAAAATAAATTTAGGAGCACCAGAAAAAATTTAGGAGCACCCACCAAAAATGAATGAGCACTGCTGCAAATTGCTTTTTAAGGGATTTATTGTATTTTAAAACAACATCAATAGGACTGACAAAAACCAGAAACAACTATCTAACTAATGCTGCGAAGACTTTGATATTTGTGTGCAATAATTCCAAAATGAATGTCTAATAATTAGGCCATAGAATATTAGTGATGATGAAAATGACAATAATAGTAACAATGAATTACATTTCTCATTATGATGCTGCCTTGAATGTGCATGAATGTAGGTTATCTGCTATTAAAAGTCTGTTACTTTATGAAAAATAATTGTATAGTTTGCATCAAACAAAAATTAAGCATTGCAGTAAGAAATATTTATTTTGTACTGCTGTTTATATATGCATGTCAATTTAATAAATAATATTTCTGCTACAAAACAAACAAAAGTTTATAATAAATCATTCAATTCAATGATGAAAGCTGCAAAGCAGTCATCAGTAAATAAATAAAAAAAATAAAAAATAATATACACCTCAAAAAAAGAAAAGACAAAAGAAAGTAAGTAAAGTCTCACTTCTATCACTCTTCAAAAGTTTTGGTTCAGTTTGTGTCAATTTAAAGGTTCAGTCTGAGATGATCTTTATTTTTCTGTGTTTGTGGAAAAGCAGGCGAGTCAGCCGACCCAATTTATGAGCAGGCAGAGCAGGATTCTTGCGCTGACCACCGGCCCAATACCGCTCTTTGTTATGAGCCGCAGTTTCAGTGTAAACTTAGTAAAGGCGAGCTTCTTTGGCGATGATATGTACAGTATTAGATTTGACTTTTAGCGGACATTTGCGCTGAACACGCAGTGAATGCGACGCATCGAGATTCGGGCGCCTTCTCCAAGAAGCGCGTACTCGATTGATCTCAGCTGGGGGATCATTATTCACCATGTGACGTGTCATGATCGCTCTCATCTGCGCCTCAACTTTAGGTGGGGTTTGCAAACCTGTGTGCTTTAAGTTTTTACTCTTCAGCCGTTTGCATTTCCCCGTGGTCATAAAAGCTCCTTCCCTGTCATCTGACAGCGGAATACCTTGAGTGATTGACAGATAATATGAACCAATATAGCGGCAGGGAAGAGCGATTCAGCACGTTTTTACAAAAAATCAAAACAGGTCGCTCTACAACCATTATCTGCAGTCGCACTAATGCGCCCGAATATATTATGAGGTCGCATAGATTAATTTTCGGGCGCATATGCGACCAAAATGGTCGCAATTTCGAGCCCTGACGCAGCAGATGCCCTCCAAGCTGCAACTCACTGTGAAACCCCTATACACACACATTTACATACATGCACTACAGACAATTAGGCCTACCCAATTCACCTAGAGCACATGTGAGGGAAACCAGGAGGAAACCCACACGAACATGCAAACTCCAAACAGAAACGTCAACTCACCCAGCCGAGGCTCGAAATAGCGACCTTCTTGCGCCCCTGCGCTGCCCCCTTTGAGACTATTTCAGTTAAATTTATGCATTTGGCAGCGTTTGATTTTACAGACTTTTTTTTTTGCTTTCTGTGAGCTTCTCGGCACCGCCTTTCCTTTTTTATAGTCCATTTCTGACAATCAGCTTGTGTTGCATTTACTGTTTGTTTGACATTCTTGCCAGATTTTGATTACGTCTGCATAACCTCTAATTGGGTCGGCCCATCTCAAACCAGTCGGTCATTGCCGATTGGGCCAATGCTTAACATTTATTATTATTATTACTACTATAATCATCATCATCATCATCATAATACTCACATCTTGCAAGAGATAAAAGCTGCCTGCATGTAAAAACTATACATATAAAAAAATAAATTAAAAAAATAGCTGACCGACCCACATTTAAAAAACGGTCCGGCCCTTCTGGCAATTGCCAGAATTGCCAGATGGCCAGTCCGCCCCTGCGACCAGCTGTGGACAATCATAAGCACATGCTCCTCGAAAAGTTAGTTTAGGTGTCCTCTCAAACATTTACTGCATCGCGCATTTATTTTGGTCTTGTAAATCTGCCTAAATTCATTATATGTCCTAATGGCTGTGTAAGCCACAGCCATGTCACCCTGCAGCCCAAGACTGGTTACTCACTGAAGCTAAGCAGGGCTGAGCCTGGTCAGTACCTGGATGGGAGACCACTAGGGAACACTAGGTTGCTGTTGGAAGTGGTGTAAGTGAGGCCAGCAGGGGGCGCCCAACCTGTGGTCTGTGTGAGTCCTAATGCCCCAGTAAAAGTGAAGGGGACACTATACTGTCAGTGGGCGTCGCCTTTCGAATGAGACGTTAAACCGAGGTCCTAACTCTCTGTGGTCATTAATAATCCCATGGCACTTCTCGTGAAAGAGCAGGGGTGTAACCCCGGTGTCCTGGCCAAAGTCCCTCTATCGGCCCTTGCGATCATGGCCTCCCAATCATCCCCGTCCACCAAATTGGCTCGATCACTGTCTCTCCACTCCACCAATAGCTGGTGTGTGGTGAGCGCACTGGCGCCGTTGTCCTGTGGCTGCCGTCGCATCATCCAAGTGGATGCTGCACACTGGTGGTGGTGTGGAGAGACCCCCCCTCATGATTGTAAAGCGCTTTGGGTGTATGGCCATACACAATAAATGCACTATATAAATACACATTACATTTACATTTACATAATATTGAGTCTCTCATGAGAACCGAATCAAACTGACTCTATCCATTCATTTTTTAGGCTTACTGTTCTTCTGCTTAAGGTCCTCTCGGTTTACTAAGATCAACTGCAATTAAGCCTGTGATTTCCTCTAAGAGGCCACAGTAAAATCATCCTGTAACAGCACACTTTTCTATTCTGGGATGTGTTCCGCTCTCAGCGAAATGAACGATGAATAATTGAGAAGAGTCTTTCCATCAGAGTGAACATCATAAAACTGCACACAAGCTCCTGAAGCAGAGCGTTTGAAGCTGCTCCATTTTAACATCATCAAATCGTACACAATCCTGAAAAGTGTGTGCTTCTAATCATTTGAGAGTGTAGTTGCACTGTAAGTTTTATGGTGAGAATTTGATGGAACAAGGTTAATAAAATTCACATTTTATAGGAGAAACCTGATGTCAGAAGTTTTGTACTTGCTGTCTTGGTTCTGTTTAAGGCCTTGTTCACACAAACATGGGTTTTTTAAACTACGCAGTTTATTTCTTTTAGTTTGGTTGGAATAAAAGCAGTTTTTAATAAAAATAATAATAATAAAAAATTAATAATAAAAATAAAAATTAAGCCAAATATTTTTAGACCCCTTTAGATATTTTTGATTGTCTACAGAACAAAACGATAACTTGCTGAATGACTAGCCTAGTTAACACCAGGGCTGCACAATTAATCGAAAAAAGATCACGATCACGATCTCGACCCTACACATGATCTTAATTCAGCTTTTCTACGATTCAGCCTATTATATTTTCAAGGTCAGGAGAGAAGCAAGGCAGTCACACAAGTCTTCACAGCAGCATTAGTTATGTTTCCATTCACCTATTTTGCAAATGCGCATAAAAAAACAGTTGATGGAAACGCAATGATGCGCATAAATTTTGAAAATGCGCATAAAAAACTTATGTGCCTGAGTAGGATAAACTTTTTATTCGATAAGAAAAGATGCGCAAAAACTGCGATGGAAACACTTTTACCGCACAAACTCCAGCATGCGCATTAAAAAAAGATCATGCGATTTTGTTAAAAGAGATCATGTGATGCTTAAAATGTGTGGGAATGGATAAAACGTCAGGTTGAGCACATTATAAAACATCTGAAATGTTGTTTTGGTCTTTATAAAACGCCTTACCATTTCAGTATTAATGTTATTATATTATTAATGACCTCCGGAATCAAGAGCGCCTGTGCTCCGCGTCTGACACCTTCAAATGCCACTGCGCGCTCACTGCTTGTCAGGATTGTCTTTTGAGACGCATTCATTTAGAAAAGATTGATGCAGCTTCTCTTTCTGCAGCAAATGCCGTTTTTACTGTTGATATTTGGCGCCAGTTAATCAGGAAGTGACGATTTTGTTCGCTTTTGTCTCGTTGGATGGAAACGGTGCTTCATTTGCACAACTCTTATGCGATAATCGTGTTTTGCGCATAAAGTTTATTCGCATTTTTGGATGGAAACATAGCTAGTGACACCTTCAAATGGCGTCAAAAGTGTCACATACTGTATTCATAAGGTATAATTTACCCAGAAATGTCGTTTCGGGCTAAATGTAATGATGTATTCATGGCCGCGAAATCACACGTGAGCTGACCGCGAGGTGTTTGTACTGAGAGTACGCGCGTGCACGCATAACGCCTACTTCAGTGAACACAACCTGCATAGGCTGTAAATAACAGGTAATGAAGTTGTAAATAACGTTCAGTTTGTTACACAGAGCCATCGGTCATTTTGATTTGCATGTTTGTGTTTTTTCTCACAGTGAAAGCAGCCATAAGCCACAATTGGAAGTAAAAGATAAACCTATGCACACATCATTTTAATAAACATATCGCATTTTAGAGTTATAATTACGATAAGCATTTGATAAAAAAACAGTTTTTTTTAACAGAAAACAGTTAAACAGAGCATCTACTGCGTGAGAATGAGAGATAATGGATCTCCTTTCACTTTCGCTCTTGGATAGGGAAACCTTTACGCACAGACATCAATTAGTCTATAAATTATTAATTGCGTTTGTTAAGCGCAAATATTCGTTTCAAAACTATTTCTAAATTCAGTTCTAATTTCCAGCAAACGAATAAATGAACAATAATAACAAAATGTGCTCAAAAACCTGAGTTATATCCTAAAACACATGCTGTGCCCCATCTGGTCTAAAACCTGACAGGTGGGCAAATCTAAGCTAGTTTTTAATAAAACAAATATAAATATGGATATAATAAATAATACTGCTAATAATAATAACATTATACAAAAGCAAATTGTTATGAATGAACTGAAAAAGCCTCCCGAGATGAAGAAGACATAAAAGCAGTGATTTTTCATATTTATGTAGGCTAGAAAATAATATGTTTTGTAATATTTTAATCCTTTATATTTATATCCTATATCTATTCTTATTATATCCTATATATATCCTTAATATTTAAATTTTTTCATATGTAAAGATGTTTGCCTATTGCTTTCTTGTGCGTATTAAGCAGTGCAACTCTGCGCCGGAGTTTAGACCGGGTTAGTTTTGGTCTAATGAAAAATCTATTATAGTTCCTCAAAATAGCAACGCGCCAGCGGTCCGCCTCAGAACGCCTCCCTTTTTAGACCAGAACGCCTATGGGCGCACAAATGAGCGCTAATGCATTTGCTATTTAAACAGCGTAAATCGTCACCTTAGAATTATAAGGTTCTATCTGCGTTCTGAAGGATTTTGAGATATTGAACTTCAAAGTTTTGCATTCCATATAGCAAACAATATGTGTGTAACAGTTCTGTTTCATACATTAACATGACAGAGACCCTACGGGTACTCTAAATGTAAATTATCAAAGTTCTCTTACAGTTGCAAATTGGAGTAAAAGAAACACGGTAAATGCAGAGAGAACCTTCTCATTCTGAAAAGTCATTTGCCCCTTGGAATTATAAGGTTCTATCTGGAAAATTATTCATTGAAGCATTACTTTTCAAGAAATACAATCAGAAAATAAATAATTTGGTGTTGTAACAATTTGTTGATGCTTGAGAAAGTTACATTTGTGCTTTCTAAAACATTTACTTAATGCTTTAGGATGAATATTTTTACTTGTTCAAATTTAACATACAGTACAAGGCTGTGCTAAAGATTTTATCCAGTGCAGATGTCAATTTTAGGTAATTAACATGGTCACAGTTATTAAACTTTATGCTTTATATGAATTATTGAATTATATTTATTAATATTTATGCTATATTTATTGATTTATATGCTCCATGAAAATGATATGCCCTTCAAGGCTTAATATTAAATTTAAAGACGTTAAAAGAAAACAGATAATGAGCAAATGAGTTTAATAAACACTGAAAAGTGTTTCACTGACTATATATACACAAATAAAAATATTCCTCATTTGATATATAATTTTTTTTTAATACTCGTTTTCAACGGTGTAAAATTTAACAACAACGACAATTTAACGACAGAGACGCCACGTTGTGTTGGCAAAACAAGCGTGAAGTGTTGCTTTTATAGTTTGCTGCAGTTAAGTTTCGTTTTCATTTTCTGTCTGTGAGAGTGCAGCTGGAGTCATGCGTGGATTAACAGTGTACGCGACGCTCGACAACAATAACTTACGTGTCTAAGGAGGAACATTGTTTACCTGAGAGCTGTTCTCATCTGCAAACGCTGAGATCGGATTCGCTTGTAGTCTTCTCTTAATAAAGACGCAGCTCTAGTTGCTGGTGATTGTCCTGTCTCTACAGATTTGGGAAGTGAGCGACCAGTGCTCTTTGTTTATTCAGTTTGTATTTTATTCGTATCGAACAAACTATTGCACCGAGTGTAAACAAGTTAGCACTAACAGTTACAACCAAACTATAACCTCGTGTAGGATTTTGTGACCGGAATAACACACATGGCTTTCTGACGCTACCTGCCGAGTTCATCTAAGTATCCGGGAAATGCTGAGTTTTTTCTTTCTCTCATTTGCCGTGCGGTATCAAACATTGCATGAAAATACACGCTTAGAGCAGATCCTCGAATCAAATATCTTGTTTGTCGCGAGGGACATGAATGAATTCCCTGAATGAAAGAGCCAAACTGCAGTTAAAGTCCACCATTTATTAATTTGGCAAATAATTCGACTACAGATGTCCATGTAAACACAGTCACTTTGTCCT